>NW_015160902.1:68181-81352 GCF_001447785.1 Gekko japonicus
TAATGAGAAAGACAGAATTTTGCCTAGAAAGAGGCTGCTGAGAGGGGAGGAGATAAAGTTGCCAGTTTAAGGTATGGAAATTCCTGGAGATTTGAGAAGTGGAGCCCGGAGAGGGGGACCTCAGACAGGTACAGCGCCATAGACTCCACCCTCCAAACCAGCCATTTGCTCCTGGGGAACTATTGTTGCCAATCTTGGCCCAGCAGCCATCAAACCATTCTCTTCAACCCCCTGCTGTGCAGCTGACTTTCCCCTAGGGTTGCCAATCTCCCGCTGTTACAATTGATCTCCAGATGACAGAGATCAGTTCCCCTGGAGAAAATGGCTGCTTTAGAGGGTAGACCCTATGACATTATACCTGCTGAGTCCTTCCGCCCCCCCGCCCAATGCTGCCCTCTACAGAATCCACCCCCCAAATCTCCAGGAGGTACTTTACCTCCTTCCAGCCTATGCATTCGTTACAAATCACATCTTTCTAGATCCCATTGTATTGCTTTCACAACGGGCTTTACTGCTAGTTCCACATAAAACAAGAGAGAGTCTTGTGACACCTTAAAGACTAACAGATTTATTGTAGCAGAAGCTTTCGTAGGCTAAAGCCCTCTTCATCAGATGGGCTGGAGCCCACAAAAAGCTTATGAGTCCATAAATCTGTTCATCTTTAAGGTGCCACAAGACTCCTTTCTTGGTTTTTGCTAGCGTGGCTACCGTGCTGGAATTGTTTCTAGAGCGCATCTCTGTCATCTGATCACTGGTCTTGACCTACATGCCGCTCGGCTCCATTCCTCCTAATGTTCCCTGCTTCTACCCCCACAACTTATGCCAAATATTGCAAAATCCTCAGCTATAAAAAGAATAAATTGCAAATATATAACTTTTTTCTTAGTTTGCCTAATTCATTCTGGTCACAATAGTTGGAGGTCTAAGGTGGGGCGCAGTCATCTTTATACAAGGGGTGCTGTGGAAAAAGGAAGCATGTTTTAATAAGGCAGAACTGCAGCCAGGTAAGTTGAAAATAAGCTCAGAATTGGCTTAGGAGGCATTCTGTTTCGCCTGATGTTTTCTCAATCAGTGGATTAGTGTTTTGGATGAGGACCGCTCTTTCAAAATGTTAAAACCTTGGATGAGGGTTTCTCCATGTCCTAGGAATAGACTGAGCTAAAAAGTCAAAGGAAGAGACATGGCAAGCAATAGAAACTTTGTATTAAACAGACATGTCATTCATGTATGGCTGGTCTGCGCCTTGTCTGTTCCACATGGAGGCCACTTCCTTTTATTGATTGCTCCTCCTCCTGTACATTAGAAGAGCCTTGTCAGATCAGAGCAGTGTTCTTTCTAGTACCTAGAACACCTTGCCATAGAGATGTTCTTGATCAAGGGAAGAGTTCCACATTAGCAGTAGCTGGTGCTAATCTTCAAGCTTTCCATCTATCAGGAAAGAGCTGTACATCAAGCTGCTCTAGAAGTCATAGCTGGTGTATAGCTCTGTCACCCAAATGGAGAGTGTTTCAGGCAGCCTCTATGTGATCAATACATCTGTCTTCTGTCTGTAGACAGATCTGTCAGGTGAATGCATGTAGATACCAGTATAAAAAGCACTCTGACCTTTGTAAGAGAGCATTACCCAAAATGATTTGGTGGGGAGTAGTTTGATCGTGTTTTGAAAAACAATCCAAATACATCATGGACTGTATGATGGGTCCATGCGCTTGTGTTTCACCTCACAAGGACAAAACGTGCTCCCGATAGTTTTCCAGTATTTCCTTTGGTACTATGCTAGTTGTTTTTCTGATCAAGACAACATTAATGTAATTCCTTCAAAAAATTCTAGCTCGATTGTGGAATATGACATCCCTCATTTCTGTTGTGTTTTAATAACCAAAATATCAAAAGCAATGCCCTCTTAAATGAGTGAAACGATGGTCATTCAGATGTTTGTGTGAGTCATAGCCAGCTCTTGTCCACTGAGATTCTGACCCTCTGCTAGTAAGCAACTGGCTCAGAGGTGTAATGCAAAGGGGGAGGTTGTGTACTATCTTCCTTTGTAGCATATGTTAATAGTAAATCATCACAGCAAAGTCTGCTTTCTAAATATCAGTCGTGTTTACAACCAAATCTGTGGAACGCTGGGAATCTGTCAAGATACATTAGCCAATTTATATGTGCAAAACTAGGAGGGACAATTCAGATTCCATGGGAAATACTAAAATATAGTACCATTAAAACTACAGCACATTCTCACCTCTTCTGTGGCTGTCTTTGCAGGTATGAGATTTAGAAGAAACATTTGCTTGAGCTGTGACCCGTTTTTACATATCACTTTTCTTTCTGTAGGATAAGCCTTTCCTTTCTCAGCACTTTGCTCCACCAATCCTTTGCGCTCACTTATTTGCTTTATAACTTCTTCCGTAGTCTGCCTGTTCCTTACAAGGACACTGAGAAATTATTCACAAAGAATGCAGAAGCCTGAACAAGCTACCCAACATTCTTTTGGTATGGGTCCCTCTAATATGTGGTCTATACATTACAGTGATTCTATGTAGAATAGAAGAAACATAGCAAGCCAAGTGATTTTTTAATAAGAGAATCAAGAGCAGCCCATCCGTTTGCAAAGTAGTATATTAACGTCAGTGCTGACATTTCAGAGGAAATTCCAAGTTTATTTTTAGATTTGAAGGAATTTATTTTTATTCATTATTCATAGCTAGATACATCTCATTAAGATTGGAGACTATTTTTCTCTACAGAAAAATACTGAGACAATTTAGAGACAGCCAAGCTAATCAAAGAATAGATCACGAACTCTCCTTTATATAGTGTGAGTCTGTGACAAGATAAGAGTGCCATTTTTCCTTTTAAGATCAGTTCTTTTCCATTCAGTCCTTTCTATTCAGCACACGGAAGGCAGAAGGGGAGAAGCACTCAGAAAATTATTTTTCTCCCATTTTAGTCCACAGTTAAACATAATTGTGTTAGACGCTGAGTTCTACTATTCTGTTTATTTTTTGTTATTTATTTGAAAGATGCTTTCCTACATTCTCAGCCGAATAGACTCTTGAAGTAACTAACAACATATACAATTATACAACAACAAAAGTACAGTGAAATCAATAATATAATTTAAACCCAAGATGACAACAGTTGATGTATAAAAACAGACTCAGTTTCATTCTGCCCCCAGAGCCAGCCTGGTATGCCTTTCTCTTGAAAAGTTTTCATTGGGATGGTGCTGCCACTGAAATGGCCCGAGAGGTAAAGTGTTGGACAGCCAGAAGATCTTAGTTTCCATCCCTAGCATATCCAATTAAAGTATCTCAGGTAGTGAGAAAGACCCTTCTCTGCATAAAACTCTGGAGAATTGCTGCCAGTCAGAATAGACTGTATTGAGGTAGATGAAGCAACAGTCTGACATGTTTAAGGCATACATAGTCATATGTTCATATAACTGCAGTTGAGGTCCTTGTTTCTTGACCAGCTTTTGCAATCCAAATCTTTTAAGGAATGGACACGCAAGCCCCTTTCCCACTTGGTTTCAGAAGGTCAGAAAACCTTGTGGCAGCCCCAAGTCCCCTTTCCCTCACTCACAGCCTTCTCTCTAGGTATTAAATAATGCCACCAACAAATCCAAGAGTATCTCCTATTAGACAGAGTTGCACCCATAGCACTCTCTGCCTAGTTGCCATGTCTCACCTTTCACTCTTTCATGCTAGTGCGGGACAGTGTATTGCACCATCTCAGTTTCAAGTTATCATGTTCAATGGATGGGGAGCTGGCCTGCTGCCCCTTCCATTCACTGCACTGCACTGACAGTAGTGAAACCAAATAGGCTTGGTGTGTTTACAGAGATGAGACTTTGAGCATTCAAAAGGTAAGTAAATAAAAATGAAAAGAATTTACGTGGTCTGTTCAAGAATCAGGCAGAGCAAAGATACAAAGAAAAAGTGAAAATACAGACATCAGAGCACAAGAAGAGTCATGCTGGATCAGACCAAAGGCCCATCTAGGAAACTCATGAACAGGAAGACTGCAACAGCTTCATTCTGCCTGTACCCCAGCAACTGATTTAAAGAGGCATACTACCTCTGGTACTGGAAGCAGTAGATATTCATCATGATTAGTAGCCATTGATAGCCCATAAATTTGTCCAGTCCCCTTTTAAAGTCTTCCAGGTTGGCAACCATTAACACATACTATGGCAGCAGATTCCACAAATTATACGCTGTATGAAGAAACACTTCCTTTCATCTGTCTTGAATATCCCACCCTTAAGTTTCAGTGGATGACCCTGGGTTCAAGTATTATGGGAGAGGGAGAAAAATTTCTCCTTTCCACTCTCTCCATGCCATGCATAATTTTATAAAGCTCTATCATGTCTCCTCTTCCTTGCTGTTTTTCTAGGCCACGTAGCCTTAAGCGTTTTAACCAGTCCTCACAGGGCAGCTGCTCTAGCCCCTCGATCATTTTTGTTTGCTCTTTTCTGCACCTTTTCAAGCTCTACAGTATCCTTTTTCAAATGTGGTGACCAGAACTGTACATAATATTCCAAGTGTGGTCTCACCATAGATTTGTATAAGGGCAGTATGATAGCAGCAGTTTTATTCTCTATTTCTGTTCTAATTATGGCCAGCATGGAATCTGCCTTTTTCACAGCAGCCGCACACTGGGTTGACATTTTCATTGCGCTGTGCACTATCACTCCGAGGTCCCCTTGATCTGTTGCTGCCAGCTCAGATCCCATCGGTGTATATATGAAGCTGGGATTATTTGCCTCAATATGCACCACTTTACACTTTCTCACATTGAATCTCATTTGCCATTTTAATTTCTATTCCCTCATTTGAAGAGATCCTTTTGGAACTCTTCACAATCCATTTTTGTCTTAAGTACCCTAAATAATTTGATGTCATCTGCAAACTTGGCCAGACTTCTCACACAACTATACACTTATTCTAGTGATGCAGTTGCTAGGATAGGCTAGTAAAACTTGACACTGAAGGATTTAAAAATCTGTCATTACCTTAATTCTCAGAGTTTGAACTTCTCCCAATGTTCCTGGTCACATGGTCAAGTGGAGTCCCTCAGTAAAGACTTTGTCCTTCGTGGTTCATGGCTTCCTGAACCCTTAGCTACAAGATAAAAGAGAGGGAGAAGAGCCCTGACTTGGAGAGCCCAGACAAGCCCAGTCTTATCAGATCTTGGAAGCTAAGCAGGGCTGACCCTGGCAAGTACTTGGATGGTAGACCTCCAAGGAATACCAGGGCCAGGATGCAGAGGCAGGCAGTAGCAAGCCACTTCTATGAAACATCGAAGCCTCTCTAGGGGTCACCAGAAGTCATCCATGACTTTCAGGCACACACACACACACACACACAATACCAAAAAGAGGGGGGGGACTGCTTACTTTGTGCTGAGAATTTATAATCACCCCTTTGAGAGTCTGTCCCCCGGCCCGGAGTTGTTCTGATCTTTCTGTCTCAAGAGAATGAAATTACTGTCTAGCCATTTGACTTGCCCAGTCTATAGGGTTGCCAAGTCTGACTTACCTTGCCAGCGGGGGACTCCGGGGTGGCTCCTGGTGTGCGCGTGCGCAAAGTGTGCGTGCGCGCCGCATGCACATCACAGGGAAGTGACGTCATGACCCTGTGCACGCTGAGGGCAGGGCCACAACCAGACAACATAGAGTTTTCCCTTGTATGGCCGTGGCCCCGCCCCCAGCATGCCCGGCGTCATGACGTCACTTCCCTGTGACGTGCATGCTGGAATGGGGTTCCCCCCGGGGCCCGATTCCCCGGCGTCTGGGAACGGGCCTCTGGGGCGGGGGGATTTCCACCCCCCGGGGGGACTTGGCAGCCCTACCAGTCTATGTTCCTTTAAGTGTGAAATTCCAGCAAGGTGTGGAATGGTAAGGCCCTTTGTTCAATTTTGGCCAGAGCAATTTGCACCTGTAAGGACTAAAATATTCTGTGGTGGACCTCCTGATGGCACTGGTATTTCTGGCCACTGTGTGATACAGAGTGACACAGAGTGTTGGACTGGATGGGCCTTTGGCCTGATCCAACATTGGCGTCTCTTATGTTCTTATGTTCTTATCCACTGTCCCCATTTTTTCTGCCAGCTATGAGTTTGTACCCAGCAACAAACCCAGGTAGTCTTAAGGGTTTAATTATTGTGGTAAATTCTAGTGCGAAGGGCATTTCTCCACCCTTGTTCTTGTGGACTAGCAAAATACTAACAAAATACTTCAGTGTGGCCAACAACTTAATGCCAAGTGGACCAGTAAAATATCTTATTAGGGAAACCACAGACTGGGCTTTTGCTACAGATTTGTGTGGGTCATGGTTAAGCCATTAAGCTCTTTGATAAGATCATTTACATGTTGTTGGCTAAGGCTAGGCTTCAAAAGCATGTACATCCAAATAAACTATGTCATGTGTAAGCTTCCTCTTTTGAGAGGAGAGGGGGAAAGGTCATGCACATCAGTTATATACTTGTTCATGTAACAGTCCAGATCACACTTGATATTTACATTTGTGTGAAGCACATGTGTTGCCAAGGCCTGGTTCTGTTCCCAGACCCTATCATACCAAGAACTTTTGCCATGAAAACTAGACCTGACACTTATAAAGGCTTACTGTTCATAAGAGAATTTCTGAATCCTTGCATTTTACACATGAATAAAACTTTGCTTTGAACTGCAGAGCTGATCCCTGTATTGAAACCAGAGTGCGTGTTTTCTCAGCTTGCCCTGCAAACACCACTTCAGCGACAAACCGGAGCGGCCACTTCTAAAAGCAGTGTGGTTCCGTTTGTCTGCACATTCTGTTCTTCACAACCCTGTGGAGAAACCATGAACAAAGGTGTCGATTGTGGCCATGACTTTGACATCAGCTCTTTTAAGATCAGAACTGGGTAGCAATCACGAACTCGGCTCTCACAGAACATAATTACAGTTGGTCAAAAAGAAGGGGTGGTAGGGATCAAAAATCTCACAGCTTAAAGACCTCTTGTTCTTCTTATACATGGCATACAGTGATAGATCTTACAAAAGAAATTTTGTAATGTTTTAACAGATCAGGAGTCATTACCTGTTGGTTCTGGGGGCCTTTGATTTCAGACCCTGACACTTTCAAAATAATTTTCTGTATTTTTAAAATTATTCTCACCTTTGTACCTATTATATAACCTACAGCTTTTCTGTGGGAGGGATGGTGGCGTGGTGTAGCCTGATATTGTCAGATCTTGGAAGCTATGTAAAGTCAGTACTTGGAAGGGGGATCATCAAGGAAAACTCTGAAGAGGAAGGCAATGGCAAACCACCTTTGCTTCTCACTTGCCTTCAAAGCCCCTTGCTGGGGTCACCATAAGTTGAGACTTGACGGCACTTTACACACACACAGCTTCTCTGATCCCCAGGATGGGTGTTCTCAGGTCATGGACAGTGTTCCCTCTAAGCTGGGTTAGTGTGAGCTAGCTCACAGTTTTTTAGCCTCCGGCTCACACATTTTTGTCTTAACTCAAGAAGGATGGCTCCAGAGCAAACTAATTTATGCAGTAGCCAAATTGCTCGCTCACAGCTTTAATGCCAGTAGCACTCACAGTAGAATTTTTGCCCATAAGACTTCACAGCTTAGAGGGAGCATTGGTCGTGGAATATGTTGAGAGAGCCATTTTGTTATGCCAGTTCTTTAATTTTTGATTTACAGTCCCCTAAGGTAGTTTTGTCCTGACTTGGATCGCTCAGGGTAGCCCCATCTCATCAGATCTTGGAAGCGAAGCTCTGGTTAGTATTTGGATGGGAGACTACCACCAAGGAAGCTGAAGGTTGCTATGCAAAGGCAGGCAATGGCAAACCACTTGTATTAATCTCTTGCCTTGAAAACCCTATGGAGTCACCAGAAGCAGAATGCGACTTAACAGCACTTTCCACCACCGGTAGAATTCAGGGTTTTTTCCTAAGCATTATGACCCATTACACATTTTGAATATCAACATTGGGGCATAGGACGTATGTTTGGGGGGCGGGGGGCGCACAGGATCAAAAGTATTGATGTCATTGCATGTGATACAGAACCTGAACTTTTGGAAAAACTACTTGCTCTTGCCTGCCTTGTACCTTTCCTCATGTTTCACATTGACCTTGTACCATGTGTTGGGGTCCATAAGAATGTCCAATGGTTTTGTGAGTGGAAGTATCAACAGAATATTTCTGGTTGGCATCAAGTGGCTGCCATGGTATGTTTTCATGCAGCAGCTGATCCTGGCCTATTCGGCTGTTTTCTTGATCACGCGAGCAGCCCACTATCAGCTACCGAGGCAATGTTGTATAGATGATCCAAGACACTGTCCTCAATGTGCTTGATAATAATGGCATTCCAGACAGAATATTCTGTCCACTCCATGCAAGAAAAAGTGTATAATGTTCACAAAACTTTACTGTCTTCATTACAGCAATGGCAGCCAGAATAGGACAGCCCATTTTCTGGGTGTTGAAGTTAACTCTTGATTACTTTTGTAGTCAAGTTTCATGGTAGTGATTCAGAATGTACCTAAATCGTCTGGGTGGTTCAGTAAGTACTCAGAACATCTCACATGCCTTGGTTCAATCTCTTTCGCAAACTACTTACTGAACACATTCAGTTCTGTTTGTTTGGCACCATAGCCAGAAAAAAGCCAAGGCAGCCAAGCACATAGAAGCTGAAATAGGAGTCCTGGCAAAGACTGGGATGAAAATTGGGTAGAGCACTGGTATATATCCACAGAGTTTTAATATGGAAGCCAGGTCGTATGCAAGACAGCATTATGAACTGAGAAATCCTTTCAGAGCAGGGCTAGAATGAAGTGTTGAGGCAGAAGCACATACAAGTAGGGGCGGTGGGAGTGAGCAGATAAGGCAGAAAGACACGTAGAAATAGCAAAGCCAGTCTGACCATTGCAAAATTTGGACGTTATATACATGGGGTCATCATGGAATTTCACTGTTTCTGAAATCCTCTGTGCAGAATGCAAGCACTTTGGCCCCTTGGCAGAAGGACCAATGTTTTTATAAATACCATGAAAACAACATCTTCTGGGCTGTTCATTTGGCAGTAAGTAACAGAGGAAAGACTTTTTGCAGAATCTTCAAAGTTCTGAATATTTTACATGAAGAATTGTGAAATCAACAAATGTACATATTTTCTTACATTTATTTTCTCCTTTCTGTTTAAAGGATGAGTGTTTTGTAAAAAAAAAATATCCTTAACACTCTGTTTTTTTCTAAAAAAAACTGTTGAAAGAAAACAATATGCACGTATAGCAGTTTGCTAAGCACGGTGTAGGTTAGTCAACCACTCACTGCCAGACAACACAGCCTATGAGCTGGGAACTTGGTATACGGAGGAAAAGATAATAATATTAATAGGAAGCTGTCAGAAATCAGAAGGGGTTGAAAGTCATGTAGCATGGCCACCAAGCACTGACATACCAACCCATGCAGCTCAGACCTTTGACTTCAGTGGACTTAGAAGAGTGTAACTCCACTTAAGATTGCATTGTCAGTCACAGAGAGGAAAAAGAACATATGGGGGTGGGAAACATAACTAAGAGAGAGTGAGAATATGTGCCTATACATTTAGAAGAGGTTTATGATAGAGATATAATAAGAATAGGAAGGAGGGGGAATCAACAGGACCTGAATGCCATGTGGTTGACAAAAGGAATGCCTAATTTGTCTTTATTTTTTGAAATGTCTAACCAAATAGAGTTGTGTTACTGCAGTTCTTAGAAGGTTACCAAGAATTCACTTGGGTATAATAAGCTGGTTTAATAAAGGATGGTAATCCTGTTCTTCTATAGCTGTGATCACAAATGAGAGTCTTGTCCTCCTTACTGGACTCTCACTCAGTCACTCTCCGCAATTGCTGGATCTGTTTGTCTCAAATTGGGTTTGTTGATGCTATTTGCTTATTTTCCATTTAGCGTCTGCCATCTTCTCGTGGGGTAGGCAAGGAGACTTCAACCATAATAAGAAGTTCTGGCTCCTGATAAATAATCAGCATCCTCCTTGAGTGGTAACGCGTTTGTTAGGTTCACTTCTAAAGTATCACAGGGGTCACACACAACAGAAGTGGGACTGTCCCAAATGTTTGAGGCCTTGTTTACATTTTGGCTCCAAAATAAGGCCAGAAATTCAAGCATGTTTGACATTTCTCAGTGATAAATTAGTTGTGTGCCTGCAATCAGATGAGACACATGCTAAGCAAAGTGTAGACAGAGCACCGAATACACAAAGTACAGAGAGACGTAATCCTATTATATCACTTTTATTTTTGGTCAGTTTCCACACTTCACCACACCACTCTTTTCGCAGAATTTAGCTGTGATGTTTTTCCAGAAACATAGCCGTCGCTTTCAAAATCTGATTTTTGCTCAGTGTGTTTTTGAATGTCATCTTCCAAGAATAACCCTTAATTTTAAGAATGATCTTGCTCCAATAACCTCAGTGTTAAAATCCATAGCAGTTTAAGTTTCAGCCAAAGTCACACAAAGTTCCCTGCTGCCATCCCAACAAAAACAGCTTCTTGATTGCTGTTCCTTCTTGCTGAACCAGCACCATGTCCCTCGGCCATTTCTTCGTTTACTTTGCTGGGAAGCTTCCCTTCTTTGCTATGGTTCGTTGCTCCTGGGCAACACAACCCTCACAGCAATTGTTTGGGGAACAAACCAAGTAGAGCTAATGCTGGCTAGAAGAGTCTAGATTCTAGTGCAGCCAGCAACAGATGCAAGAAAGGAAGAATGCGTGGAGCTGAGAGTATATGAAAGAGGTACGATAGCACTACCTTTAGTCAGGTGTAGCCCACTGTTGCCAGTTTGCAACCCCAACCTTTAAATCTCCCTCAATGTGTGTCCATAGCTTTCCCTGCCTGTCTCCTTCCTGGTCCTGTCTGTTATGTGTTATGGTAGGCAGGAGGAGTCCCTGTGGCACTGCACAGCAGGTGGAGGAGAGGAGGCAAGTGGTGAGTCCCCTTGTTGTGTTGGTGATAACTCTTGTATATATGTCAAGGAATTAGTGCTGGATTGCACCTCAGTTCTCTGCTAAACCTCTGGTACACCTATAATACTTTAATTTCTATAGCCATTAGCCTCTGTGATTGAACATGTGGTTCTGTTTCCCTGGAGGCTTCAGGACTCTGCTAAGTGCTGCGGCCTTGCGGTACCGATAACCCGGTACATGAATTTTGCCTCACATGACTTTTGCCTTCTGGGAATGTTTATACTTTGCAGAAGTCAGGAGTCACTATCAAATTTTACATAGATAGGGTATCTGAAGCTGGCTTAGTGGGACTCTCTTAGTCAGCCTTGACTCTCTGAGTCCGTCTAGCTTAACCGAGCTTCCCTTGACCTCCCTGACCCCGGAGAGAGAAAGAAAGGGGCTGACTTAGTTGTATACATCAGATGTATGTCAAATGCTCATCACAGACTTGACTAGCCCTGTGGTTGGGAAAGGGTACTTAATGTCTGGATTTAGTTTTGTTCCTTGTTGTTCTGGCCAACCACCCTTCAGTTATGGGTGTTGACAGAGCAACCAAGTATATCCGTTATAGAACTTCAAGTGCACTATTTATGAATTGGGGTTGTGTTGAAATGCTACAAAAGTTTTTTCTGACATAAGATGTGTAATAGAATAAACTGAATTTTGGTTTAGAACCCCCTCCTCCCCCCCCCTCTCTGCAGTTGGGAAGCCAGCTTCTCTCCCTTCCCAAAATGAACACAGTGGGAATGGAAGTGCACGAAAACATTCCTGCACCCTTCATTTCCCCAACAATATACATTCATGAGCTTAGCAAAACTGTTTGAGGAGATGCTGTTACACAACCCCCCGGGGGGGGGGGGGATGGGCATGTATCTATCCCTGAGCAATGACACCTTCAGGTCTCTAAAGAGGTAACATCTGCTCCTAACTTAGGTTACCAAGGAAGTTTTTGAAAAAGTCATTATATTATTGTTTAAGCTAGTCTTATTACTTTGAAGGAAAAGCTGGAGTGACCAAACTTTTAATAGCCAAGTAGAAGAGGGAATTTTGGCAGCACGGTGTATTATGTCAGGAAGTTGCAGGAGCGAGACGAGCAGCAGCTGCCAAAATTCTGCCTTCTTCAAGCCTGCCAACCATCTTCTGTTGCATCTGGAAACTACTTGAAGTCGAATCTGAGCCTTCTGCTGGGACAGAGCAGAAGATTTATCTCAAGTATTGCAGATGCCTCCTGTGGTGTTTTCATCACTTTCTAGGTAGGCTGGCGTCCTTGGCTGAGTCTCGCTATCTCGAACGCAGCAGAGCTATAATTAATATTTTGATGGGATGGAAATCTCACTTCGAGCCATCAGTGGAGGTCTTTCCTTCTTCTTATGTCTTCCTTGCAGAATCACCAGACATTGGGCCATCTGTTGTTGTCCACACTAGCGTGCCCTTTGGAATCGAACATTTGGAGTGGAACATAGAAAAAGTGCAGCAGTTGATCCTAGAACACTTAAGAGGTATTATACCTGTTATACCTGAACCTGAAAGTGTCAAGTGCCAGAGATGGAGATATTCTCAGGTAATCTCTAGTAATACATGATAGTAAAATGCTTAAGTACCTAGGAATTATTGTTTTATCAATATTCTTCTTTGCTGAAACTCAGTGGCACATGCTTTGTAAAAGATCAATCCAAGTCCCTAGAATTTCCAGTTAAGAATTATCCCAGATTGCAAGAATAGGGAAAACCTCATGCCTGACACTCTGGAAGATATGCAGGGCTTGACTAGACAGACTTGTGGAACTGACTTGCCCTAAAGGGAAATTCATATTTACATTTTTGATGTTGTTGCTTCTTCCACATGGTTGGGGCTGCAGAGGTACCGAATGCAATCATGTTTGGTCAGGCTGTTGATGCAGAAAGTTTCTACACCAACGCCATCACTGTCCTGACCACATATGTGGACCTAACTTAGTTTTGTTTTCTACCACAGAGCAAATGAATCTGCAGGTCAGTATTTGATGAAGTGCAGTTTATAAAATGGAGGGAGGAGGCATCAGTACCTCCGTTCCCTGCATATTTCCCTCCCAGAGATATGCGTCATAATCCCAGGCTGCGCCTTCAGCCAAACTGCTGCTTTGCTATCCCTGGGATTGGATGTGATAACAAAATATATAGC
>NW_015160902.1:81406-93260 GCF_001447785.1 Gekko japonicus
TCATAGTGGTGGGGGGGGATCCTCTCCACCCCTCTACAACCTCTTCAGGGCCTTTCATGGTCTCCTGTTGCCTTCCCATAAAACAACTGGAGCCATAAAATTTGTGGAAGAGCAGTGAAATTCATATGTTTTAAAGAACTGCCTAAAAAAATTATTTCCAGACCGTTACTCAAAGCTAGACTGGGGGAAATAAACATGGACCATCATGTAAAATGTCTTGCTAAAAGTCAGCCCCTTCAAAATCTTTCCCCCCCCCCTTTGTGAAGGCTAGCCCCGCTGCAAATGGTACACAGTCCTCCCTAGAGGGTTACTGAACTTAATACTCCAGCCGCTCATCATGTTTGCCATCAAAGTGAGATCAGCATCACAGCCCCCAGATACTTCTCGGCCTCAGAGAAAAACTGTCCCATTCCCTCTCCTCTTCCACTCCTCGTTGTCAGTTCACCTGCTTATGATTGTTTTGGAGGCATGCAGTGGTGGTGGTCAGTGGAAGGGAAGATTCTCTCTGGCCTTCTTCCCCATTCCGCCACCCTTCTCATGGGTGCTTCAGTGACACAGCTTCTCAGACACCTGGTGAGCGCTACAATATGTGACCCTTGCCACAACTAACGTTAGGTGTAAGGGGAAGAGAAGGAAGGAGGGACTGGCAGTCCTGTTGCTGACCAGCTGTCTGCTTTTATCTCCCTCCACAACAGCATCAGCCATTAAGCTGGGATGGAGACAGGGGTTGGGATACTGAGAAATTCATTGTGCTGCTGCTGATATTATTGAAGCCCTATGGGGTTCTGAGCACTTGGAATTAGATTCAGGAATAGTTGTTGATTTCCTGGGAATCACTCCGTTCATCTCAGATTAATTCCAAGGTGAATCAAGGTGAGCCAGTTTGGTGGAGAGCCAGTCTGGTGTAGAACTGGGTGTGATTCCCCCCTACCCCCCTGGGTGTGATTCCCCCCTAATCTGGGAGAACTGGGTGTGATTCCCCCCTACTCCACATGCAGCTGCTGGATGACCTTGGGCAAACCATAGTTCTGTCAGAGCTGTTCCCTCAAGGACAGTTCTCTCAGAGCTCTCTCAGCCCTGCCTACCTTACAGGGTGTCTGTTGTGGGGAGGGGAAGGGAAAGGATTTTGTAAGCCGCTCTGAGAGTCCGAGTGAAGGGCGGGGGTATAAATCCAATCTCCTCTTCCTCCTCCTCCTCCTTCTATTATCTATCACAAGTTCTCTCTGTCATCTGTCATATCTGTGAAACCTGCCCATGTTATTTGATGTCATCATGCCATGATTTTAATGCTTTTCCCCTCCCGGCTCCATACCACTGACTGGTGTGGTGAGGTACAAGAAACTTCAAGCAAGATGATTTCACATTCCACAGTGGGTTTCCCAAAACATTACAGCCTTCAACCACATTAAAAACCTAGCCTTGTTGCTACAATACACAGTACACGACAAGAGAATATATCTAGTGACCAGCCAGTTAGAATAATTTGTGAAAGTGAATTTTTGTTTACATTATAAGAAAATGGTCTGCAGTTTGTTTATATATTATATGTTGGCTAGTCATTACATTTTGTTTAATATGTTTAGGTATGTATGGATTTTTTGTTTGTTTCAGTTTTCATGCATGGTTGGGAAGGCCATTTCCATTCTGCCTATTTTCTTTGGCCAATTTCCCGCTTTCATTTCGTTGGTTCTGCCATTTATATGCATTTGACGCAGAAAATGGGCATCAATTTTAATGGCTGTATTTCTATTGAATGTCATTAATATGCTTGGGGCAAAGGACATTTGCAGTTTCATCCCAAGTACAAAGAAACCATTAAAAAAAAACCTTCAACTTTTAAAATGAACCAGGGTTGTCACAAAATTTGGTAACATCTCTCTGTTAGATTTCTTTTTTTAATAATACTATAATTAGTTCAAGAGCTGGCACTGCTTGTAAAACCATTTCTGTTGAACTAAAGGCTGTGATTCTGGTATATTATCCAGTAGTGTCAGCTATGCTGCCATGGGGGTGGGGAGGTTGAGTTTGTCTTATAATTGCCTTGCATTCCTTCTGTTCTTCTTTGCTGCTACAATGCTTATCTCTAAGTATTGCAGGTGGGGATGTTGATGTCTGGTTTTCTTGGGAATCGTGAGAGAGTGTCTCGTTCCCAGCTTCAGTGCTTAACGGCCAAAGCTCTATCTCCCGCGTGCGGGAGGGTGGCTAATTGGCCAGGGCAGTGGGGGGGTGCATATGAATTCCCTATATCCTATTACGCCCATGGGCAGCCATCATTCTTAACAGTGCCTATGTGAATGCATCTATAGCTCTTCAGTAAAGTATTACCTTCCCTGATAAGCGTGTACTACGTTGTTGGCTGTGGGTTCTGACAAGTAGGTGCACTACTGGGAAATAATCCTGAAGCCACTTTTCCACTATAGATGCTATCAGACAAGCATACAAACAGTTCCTCCCAATGTGGTTGCGCAGCTAAGCCAGACAATACAGGAAAAGGCCTGTTAGCATCTGTGTTTCATGGTGTTTATTGGTCTGATCTAGAAAAGCACATGCATTTCAGAGCCAGATTGATTAAGAGCTTTTGTAGCTGATCCCAGGCCTGGATCCATCCAGGACCTTCACATTCCACCAAGCTCCATGTATGACCTTACCTTATTTTTTGCCTTGTCTCCACTTTTATCCCTTCATTCCATTGGGCTGCATCAGAGAGAGAGGTGTGTCAGCAGGGCAACCTTCATTGGCTCAGGTAGCACCCCCTGCTGTTTGGCTTGTAACAGGCCTCCTGTCCTTCCTGCAGTGATCACTCAGCAGCATATGTGGTTCTTTCATTCTGTCATACTGAACAAATCCATAAGTCTACCCCTGACTTTTCCCTTGGGGCTATTGTTTTTGAAATGTTTAAAAAAGCAGTCCAGCGAGGTATGCATGCTTTCTACTGATATTGAGGGGTGGGGATGTCTTTTCTCCTTTTTTTTGTTTTGTTAAATGTCACTGCCAGCAGGCACATATCTTTGAGTGACGAGCTCACACTTAATTTAGAAGAGAAGAAGAAGAGGTTGAATTTATACCCTGCCCTTCACTACCTGAAGGAGTCTCAGAGCGGCTTACAGTTTCCTTTCCCTTTCCCTCCCCACAACAGACACCCTGAGAGGTAGGTGGGGCTGAGAGAGCTCTCTTGAGAACTGACCTTGAGAGAACAGCTCTGAGAGAATTTATGACTGACCCAAGGTCACACCAGCAGCTGCATGTGGAGAAGGGGGGGAATCAAACCTGGTTCTCCCAGGTCTGCACTCTTAACCACTACACCAAACTGGCTCTCATTTACATTTATTCCCCACTTTTCTTCCAGTCCAACTCAAAGCTGCATACAAAGAGATCCCCACATGGCCTCCCCTGTAGAACCAGACCTAGGTCTGCTCTGTTTCCACAAGGTTGCCGCATCTCGTGCCTTGAGACCCTGGCCTCCTGGATGCTCTCTCATTCATGCAGGGTCCCACACTCGTCTAGCAATAGTCTCTAACTACTGGAGACTGAGACTTGCGTTGCTGCTGGAGGAAAGAGGAGAATAAAGCTTCCTCCGCAACAGAAAAAGGTTTAAAGCGTTACTCTTGCGGTAGAGTGTCAAGAGGCAGCCTTCAAAAGCAGCAAGAAGCTGTCTGAGGACCAGAGGTTAAAAATACCACCATAAGGTAATCTATGTTGATGATAATATAATAGCAGCAGCAGCAGGATTTCCAGAGCGGTTATCATTATGGCAGCTAGATTTAATTACAAAGATAAAAACACCAGGTTGTTAATTAGGTTTATTGTGGTTATTATAATTTATCATTCATACTACTGTAGCGCCCACAATGCCTACAGGGTAATAGCTAGATGAAATTAGGGGTATGGTTTTTAATCCACAGAGCTCTGAGATAGGTTGGCAAGAGGCTGCATAAGAGTAATAGTTCTAGGGCCATTTCACACTCTCCGCAGAGCAAAACGTGAGTTTTGCTGCTTCTGACTCCTTGACACATATACATGTATAATAAGTGTCATTGCAAGCATCTTTGTTTCACACGACTCCTTTATAATTCAGCTCTACGTCTGAAAAGGTAACATGTGAAGAGGCCCCTGTTGGAGATTACAGATTCAGCCCAAATTAGATAACACAACCCCCACCGCAAAAAGTTAGAACTGAAAGCTGGTCTACCTCTTCAGAAGCAAGACATGCTGAGTTCAGTGGAACTTAATCCCATGTACATATGAAACCTTAATCAGATAACAGCAGTAGACAGCCCTAGATTTGTCCTACGCGTGATTGAGCTAGCTCAGAAGACATTGTAATTCTTTTTTTCTTCTGGCATTGCTGTTTTGCAGCACTGCATGAAGAGACTCAGAGGTACATGCCGCATGACATTTGGGGTCCTCATAGTGTCCCCCATCTCAGATTACATGCTCCAAAGATGCTCCACTTATCTACATTTGGTCATATAAGTCAGCGTGGCCAAATCTTGAGAAGTGTGTTAGTCCATCATAGATAATTAAAACTAACTCTTTCTGTGCAAACACTCATCACTAAGCTCCAGAAGAGAACTGACCACAGTTAAGAATCTTACAATGATGCTCACTAATTACCTTCAAGCTATCTTTGTTTTAAAATTCCAGTCATCAATTGACACAGCAGCAAAAGGAAAATGAAGGATGGACGGGTTTTCCCCAGACCCTGTCAAGCAGGATTTATCCTTTTTGTTAATTCAGTGCAGCCATTATGTCCTTCAAATGGGCCAAATACAATCCCCGGATTAAAATGCAGACATTACAATTATCCGTGGAAGATGTGGGATTAGTCCTCCCAAATTTCTATTGATACTGCTTAGCAGCACAGCTGCAGCACTCGATCCCATGGTTTAATTATGATAAGACAACATTAGCACCAGCAATCAAAGGCTTCTCTAACCAGAAAGTCTCTTTGACAGAATCCAGTTACAGTGTAGTGAGAAAAGAGAGCGGCCAAAGCAGTATGGTGGTATAAGAACTTTTATAGATGGCATGCCTGCAGCATCAGGAAAATGATATCTTTACCTTATGAAATCATGAATTTGCCACCAACTGAAAAGGGACCTTCCCCTTCACAGTGCAAAAGGTCAAGAATAAGGCAACATGGATTTGCCTCCATTAGCACGTCTGAAAGGCATTCCTCTCACACTTAATATAGAAACAAGGGCTGCTTCCTCCTGGAGATGTTTCTTCATTCTTCAGGCAGCATGGTATGGTGGTTAAGAGTGGCAGACTCTAATCTGATTTGATTCCCCACTCCTCCTCCACATGAAGCCATCTGAATGCCTTTGGGCCACTCACAGTCCTCTCAGAGCTCTCTCAGCCCCACCAACCCCACCGACCTACCTTCATTGTCCCACATCACTCCCCTGCATCTCTGAAGACAAAATGGGAGGCCAGGGGAGTGATGTGGCACCGCATGAATGAGAGAGCATCCAGGAGGCCAGGGTCTCAAGGCCTGAGATGTGGCAACCCTGTAGGACCAGACCTAGGTCTGCTCTGTTTCAAGGGGATGGGATAAAAGGGGGGCATGTAAACACTGATCCCAGAGCAGCCTGTGAGACAGGGATGGATAAGAGAAGCCCTCTTCCCAGCCTTGCTTGGCTTCCAAACTACTTTTTAGCATGGAAAAAAAAAAAGCTCTCCAGGGGTGACCAGTTACAAGGGGATGGGTGTTGTAAAATGGCACACATGCTAGTAGGGATGTTTAGAAATCTGAACCTTCCCACCCATATTGCAAGCAAACCCCCTTTGACTGTGGTGTTTCAGAAAAGGTTGTGACAAAGCCAGTGTGGGAAGCAACAAGGGGAACACCAGGAAGTAGAGGATGGTGCTGTGTGTGGATTTGCTGGGGGGGGGGGGCAGGGAGCTCTGGTTTGAAAGCCAAGATGGAGCAGAGTGTCACCAGAGTTGGAAAGGAGAGCATCATGAGGTCATGCTGTATGGTCATGCTGAATTTCTAGTGTGTGGGTGTGTGCCCTAGAATGTTCAGGGACAAAGGATTCCCACTACCTCTCCTGGCTCTCTTCCCCTCCACAGCCTCTTCAGTCAGCAAGGCTTGAAACACCAGGGCTAGTTCCCTGCAGGTGCCTCTCCTCGTGGAGTTCTACCACTTTGAGTGCAGGCAATTTATTCCTCTCACATTTGACTTCGTACAGAACTGCTGTGGATGGGGCGTAACAGTTTTCATACTTCCTGTTATACTACGTACTCGGGGGGGGGGTTGCATACACATTAACTAAACAATCTTTTTTAAAAACCTCGTAAAGTTGGGCCAGTGATATTATTTCCACTTTATATAAGGGTGCATCTGCAACTGAGCTGAGATTCTGACTGAGGATTTTCCAGCTCCCAGCTCTTAATCTTGAGCACTGCAATTGCATTCTCAAGTGCGGCGCATTAGGGTTTGTGTGTGTGTGTATTCCGCCAGACTTGGTTCTTACAATAAAGACAATGTGCAAATGCAATCTAGTGATCATAGGGAAAAGGGAGGGACCCTTGACTGGCAGATTATCATTTTCTGTCTCCTTGAGCCTTACCCACTTGCTGGGGTTCATCCCATGTTCGTTCTCTCTCTCTCTCTCTCTCTCTCTCTCTCTCTCTCTCTCTCTGCCCCTTCCTACCAGGGAGCCGCTTAGGGGATCTCTGTAACAGAAAAATCCTTTGCCCACTCTCATTCCCATCACTGCCCAAGGTCAGGTAAGCTAGTTGAACTGGCTACATGCTGAATGGCACGAAGACTGAAAATTGTCTCTGTGCCGGTTCAACACCAGAGGCAAACAGGCATGTTATCTTGGGGACAATCTTTTTGTTTGTCTTCTAGCGACAGTGCGGTATTATCAGAGATGTTGTTATTACTCAGTAGCCTACCTTCTTACCAAGGGTGAGGCTTTTATGTTTTCCTGTTCCTAGTGGCAAACATAACAAAAGGGAACTAGAGCAGTAAACCTGACATTTGTAGTTCAGTTGCACTTCTAAACAAATCTTTTGATCCAGAAGAAGCAGAACAAAACTAAATACAAAAAAAAAAATCCAGGGAAGATTTAAAGACGAGGCTTAACATTTGAGGCATTTTTCCCCCAGTTCAGCTTCCCCCCCCATCTTCTCTTGCTCTCTTCATCTGTATCGTGTGGTCCCATTAAGACCCGCCTTCCCATGATGTCTCAACCCAAAGGAGGTACCTTGCTCAGTGATACTATATAGCCTATGTCATCAGTAGTTCAGCTTGCACCAAAATGGCAATCAGTGCTCAGTTCTGCTCCATGTTCTGAAATTTCTGTTGAAGACAGTTCCCTGTGAAATACCTCCTGATAAAGTTTAGGGAGGAGAGGAAGAAGAGGAGGGAAAACAAACTTTACCTTCTAGAGTAATGGGGCAAAATAATAGGTGAACGATAGAGAGAAAGACAAGGTAGCCATACCCCTGCCTATTCCAGTAGAATTCATGAATTCCAGTAGAATTCCAGTAGCATTCGTGAATTTCAGAAAACTAGGTGTTTTGATTAATATCTAGGGAGAATGTAGCATTTTATATTGGTTGTCCTTGCCGTTTTGATGACCTTGCCTACCTTTCTTTGAGCACACCGTATCAAGAGCTGATCCTGCACTTGTGCACTTGGATTCATCCTGCACGTGAGTTTTCTGCAAACAGATTGCTGCTAGGCTTTGCCATTGGTTGTGTGCCCCTCTGCATATCTCTTGAGCAGCTGCAGCTTTTTAAAAATGCAGTCTGGCACTGCATTAACAGTACAGGGGAGAATTTTTTCCCCCCTAGCCATTAACTCTCCCCCTCCCCTTCCTTTCGTACAGGGGCTTTAAACAGGCAGGCTTATGGATCCATAACTATAGCAGCGCTAGCAGATGTCACTGTAATACTCAGCATGACTCATCCACTGTATTCTGCACCCTCCAGAGAGAGGCTGCTTTTTCTCTGGGCTTCGTCTGCTGAAGGTGGAACCAAGCAGGCCAAAGCAGGCGACCAAAGGCTGTCAGATCTCAGACTGTTTCCTGAAAGCCTGCCCTTTCCACTATTCAAGGAAGTTATAATCCCCTGCCATGGTGTTCATATGACAGCTGGTGGGCAGTGGCAGGAGTGGGAATGGTGGTTTCTGTTTGGAAGCCACCAAGCATTCTAAAGGTTAAGGGATGCTGATGCATGGAGGGAAAGATGGTTTCGTTTGCTTCCTGCATCACAGCTTCAGGTCCTTCATCACAAAGTTAGCAGACAAGGGAGCATGTAGATAGACTGGGGGGGGGACCCATGATATGATGCTGCCTGTCTTCCCTTTTTCTCCTTTTTATGCTTTTTCTTTTCTCTTTTTTCTCCCCCTTTTAGCTCACTGGGTTGGTCTTTGTGCTAAGTGAACAGAGAAGACTGGTGTTGGGGTGGGGATATTTTAGTGGTATTTGTATAATTTTAGCTAAAATCACATTTTTTAAAAAAAATTACAACATTTTAAAAGGCAGCCAAGGCACTGCACGTTAGAGTCTGATTTTGGAGGGAAAAAATGAATTTGAAATGTTCTAAATAAATACACTTTCATACTTCATTTGAAAGCTGAAGGTTGAGAATGGGATAAAGAAAAGAGATCAGCAGGAGTATGGCATAAAAAGTGCTTTTTAGTGGTACAATGAAATTTTGCATGCATATCTGTACTGTAGTGGCCAAATTGCCTTTATATACAAGAGACCTGTGGCTGAGACATGTTAGTGGAACATGAAAATCCACCTGCAATTAATGACAAATTCCACTTAGCATGATATGTAACCCTTTCGCTGTGTTGACTTGCCAGAAACGTCAGCTTCAAGTGAAATTGAAACTGGAGTTGCACAGCACTTAATACAGCAATGTATGCTCCATAAAAATCTGGCTGTACCCATCAGTGTAGGAAACATCCAGTATGTCTAATCGGCCCTGTTTAATGAAATCTCCCTTCAGTTCTGTAGGAAACATCCAGTATGTCTAATCGGAACAGAAATTGGCCCTGTTTAATGAAATCTCCCTTCAGTTTTCCTTTAGTTCTTTTGTTTTAGAGTATTGGCCACAGTATTCATGAATCAATTGTTAATTATCAATCCTTGTTTCAGGAAACTAACTACTGATTTTCACTTTGCAGCCAGCACCATTTTTCATTCCTTAAACATTATTGCAATTGCATGCTTATGAAATTGTGGTGATAAAAACAGAGCAATGGCTTTGGCTGCAATATGAAAATAAATGAATTCCCCACCTCCATTCCCAAAATAAGAACTAGTAATTAATGTTTGATTCAGAAATGCTACAACTGACTGTGAGAGAACAGGATGTCATTAACCAGGAACCAAAGAAACAGGAGGAAATTTTAAAGGAATGATAAGTGTGAGAAATCTTAATTGTGTTTTGACTGTCCACAGTGGACAGCCTGTCACTGCGACTGAATTTTCTTTAATTTGCCACAAATTTAGCAACATTTGCCACAGTCTGCCACAAATTTTAAAAAGATGGGAAGGCTACATGGAAAATATGTGGCATACACTGGATTTCTAACACTGTCATTTGAATTCTTCAGTACAACTCAATGAACAAATGATGGTTAATTCCCAACTAAATAGCTAGTGCGGAAGCAACTCTTATAAGCCCATTTGATTTCAGTGGACTTGGAATGGTGTAACTCTGTTTAGGATTGCAAGGTAAATATTAAATAGCTATATTTTTTTACAAAGGACATGGAGGCTGGCCTGAGAATGTTCATAAAAAATTGCATCATAGTGGAAAAATCTAACTAGAAAAGTAATTACGTCTTACATACCCACATCTGGGTTTTTTCCTCTCCACATTTAGCCATTAGCAGTGCCCATGTTTTTTTAACCCCTTAATCACTGCCTTCAAGTTTTCAGCAGACCCTCATAAAAGACATTTGGGATACTTCAATTCATATGTTGTGGAAATATTCATGATACCAAGGCTGGTATTCTTTGTTAAAAACTGTCTTGATAAATAAAGCTGAAGTACTGCAATGCTTGGAGAGAGCCAGTTTGGTGTAGTGGTTAAGTGTGCGGACTCTAATCTGGGAGAACCGGGTTTGATTCCCCACTCCTCCACTTGCACCTGCTGGTGTGACCTTGGGTCTGTCACAAGCTCTGGCACAGCTGTCCTTGAAAAAGAGCAGTTTGTGTCAGAGTTCTCTCAGCCCCACCCACCTCACAGGGTGTCTGTTGTGGGGAGGGGAAGGGAAGGGAGTTTGTAAGCCGCTCTGAGACTCCAAGTGAAGGGTGGGGTATAAATCCAACTTCTTCTTCTTCTTCTTGGAGATAACCAAGAATAAAATAAAGCAATACAATCACAAAATAAGATCAATTAATGGAATGACTTTATCAGAAAGATTGAGCAATAGTTCCCACAGCTGTTTTACTGCTTTTATCAAAATTTTGGTATATGAAAGGGGACTAGTGAAGTTGAAGCCCAGTGGTGAGTATGAAGCAGTGCTTCATCTAGAAGCTGAATAAAGTTTGGAACTGAGAAGAGTTAAAAGTTGGAAGTTACAGGACTACCGATGCCATTTGATGTGTGAGCGTGGCTGACAAAGTTTGCACGTAATCCCATATAAACAGACATTAAACTGGAAAAGAGAGTTGACAGATATTTCTTTAAATAGCATACCATATGTCTGCATGTCCATCTCCCTTTTCTGCTCAAGCTCCCTCACTCACTAACAAGGAAAGTGTTTGGATAACCCCTGGCCAGGGAAAGCCCCTAAGTGTCCCTTCTCCCTAGAAATAGCATGGGTGGGTGGGTGTCTGCCGTCTGACTGTGCAGATCTGACATTTAACAGCTGGTAGATCAGTCCCTTGCTTCTACCCACACCTATCTGCATGGTTTCCCTAACTATAAATAAAATGCGAATGTTAGGTTTCCATGAAGGTAATTCAAATGGTTGGATGGCCACCAGATTTTCTTCACTTTATATGAAAGAAACTATACGTCTGCAGTACTGTGGGCAAGAGGCAAAGAGGCTGAGTTGAAGAAGTCTGGCACTAACAGTCAAGAGTGAATGTGGGCATTCTATTTAATTGTTCTTCTGCCCAGGTACTGCTTATTTCCTCTTCTAAGGGATAGCTTTTGACTTTGGGAAACAGGGGCATAGTTCCTCTATGTTTTTGCAAGATCACACGGGGGGGGGGGTGGAGCAGGACTCCACATGGAAGTTTTCCCCTATTCCAAGACTATACTTTCGTAAACATTCCTGTGGGGGATTTGTATGGAAATACGGCCATAGACCGTGGAAGAGAGGAAAGATGCAGCCAAGAGCCATACGGCCTTACGTAGGTAGAGTTGTGGAAGAAGTGATTAATGGCTAAGGGAAGGGATGTGGAAGCAGAGCAGCTGGCAGGGCTAAGGGAAGAGGGAGGCAGCAAAGGACAATGGGGATAGGAGAGATGAGGCAAGAGGCCTGGGAGAAAGGGGAATACGGGAAGCAAAGGCAGGGCAAGAGAATCAGACTGAGGGGGAAACCAGAGCTAAGTAGAGAGAAGATGAGGCAAAGAACAAAGAGAAGGAGAAGTTGGGGCTGACATTCCTTGCGGGCCAACCCTCAAGACCTTCCGTACAGGATAAGGAACTGCAGTATCACTTCTTTCATCTGAGCCAGAGGTTTTGATAAGTGACAGTTGGTATTTTTGCCCTGTTGACATAAATCTGTAGTTCTGACCTTTTAAAGAACCCAGACACATTCCATATCTATAAACATATAAACAGTTGTTCCCATCTGCATCAGCAGTAACCATAGCCCATGTTCTCTTTATTTATAATGTACTCTCTTTCTGTAAACAAGACTCTATTT
>NW_015160902.1:93284-136152 GCF_001447785.1 Gekko japonicus
CTTTCCCTCCTCCTCCAAAACAATCAGCTCCCAAAAACATTTTGTGCCTATTTTGCCCTGAGAAATGAGTGTTGTTTGCAATTTAGTGACTTCTTTTCCTATCAGAAGTTGGACATACATTATATTTCAGATGTGCTGGATTGAAGCCATTGTTTTTGCATTGTTCTTGATGCTCTTCTTCATTGCACCTTCTCATCTTGGGTTTCCTTGTTCTTTGTTTCCTTTTTTAAAATAATGGCAAAAAATACGAGCCGGTGTAGCAATAGCAGTTCTGCTGGGGAGGAGAAAATTGAGATATCGGTGTGTCCCTGCAAAGATGCCATGATTGAACTAGAGTAGAAAGACCTCATTCCAAAATTGGCTTGTGGATATGTGTAAAGTCAGCATTAAAAAGCTGACTTCGATAATGAAGTAGGAAGCCTGTGATAATGGCCAGGGCAAAAGACAATGCGAGAGTTGTCCAAACCAAGCAAGTGACATTGTGGTAAAATAGCATCTGTTTAATGAGGTCCTAACTCTTATGTTAAGAAATCTGGAACTCTAACTGGGACAAGAAACAGGTGTGTACCATTTAAGTAATTTATTTATTTGTTAGACTTTTACCCCGCCCTCCCGCCGAAGCGGCTCAGGGTGGCTCCGAAGCGGCTCAGGGCTGTTCAAAAAAAAAAAATTCCCAGGTATAAATCATCCAGAAATTAGTGGGTGCAAATATATTTCGGAATTTTATAGAAGTTTCAATTCTTTTCTCGATCTCAAGTCATAAAGCATGTTACCAAAGAACAACAGAGCATTAAACATAAAACATTTATTGGTGATAGATGTTAATTATTATTACAATTAGAGGATTGTGTCTTCCAATTAAGGCACGTTACCTTGAGCTATGATTCATACGTCATTCAGTTTAATTAAAAGTTGCATACTCTTACTCCTGCACCTCTTTTTTACAGGTTACTAAAGCTTTCCTTGGCTGTCCAGGACAAATAACTCTTCATACCCAACCATTCCTTGTGTGCGGCGGCGATGGATTTATTCATTCCAACTTTGATGGTTGTATAGAGTCAGCCATCAGTATTGTGGAGGCTTTAAAGTCCAGTTTGTAGGATTTTCATTGGGCTTCTTTTCCAGCATCAGTTTATATCGATGATGAATTATACAATGATATACTAAAACTCCGTATACTTGACCCGCTTGTCCTCTATTTTAAGAAAATAAATCATGAAAAGACTTCAAAGGTTTCTCAGATTTATAGCAGTAGTAGTGAATGTTGCTTATTTATTTGCTCTGCCTAGGGGACAATAACTGGCATAACTGTCGTGGCTTCTCTGGGTGTCAAAAGTGCCCGGAGAAGGGCAGTATGCTTTCTGTCTTCACCCAAATCACTCCCCGAAATTGAGGGAAACCAGGACTTCATTCTTACAGCGTCCACCTCCCAATGAACAGTAAAAAGGCCACCATGGTGTCATATTCACATGGTAAAATGAACTTGTGAAACGTTCAAGTGACCTAATCATAAACAATACTAAGGTAGGGGGAGGGATGTTTGTTTCAAAACATGCTTTGAATGTTATTTTACTGTACAGGAAGAGAATGCTCCAGTTCCTTCTGCTTCCTGTTTCTCTGCAGCAACGTCATGTCCAAAATACAGCCTCTCAGTATCTTCCCCATTGCGGTGATGAAACGGCTGTATTTTGGATGTGGTGCTACTGCAGAAGAACAGGAAGTCTATGGGACAAGCATGTCCTGTTCCTGAGCAACAAGAGAACTTCGAAACTTTCTCATGCTACCTTTTAGGCTGATTTTGCAAGAGCGTTTAACCACATGAATAACTGAGAGGAAACATCACCTCGTGGTGACTCTTCCACCATAGACATTGCTCTGTGAATCAGACCTTATAAGCAACTGTCACAGAAATGGGATTACCTGGTACCACTGCAGAACATATTTCAAAGCATTTTTTGTTCTGTGTGGCCGTGGTAGTTTTGCTGACATAAGCAAGAGCTGCTGTGACATCTCATAGTGGGAAGGAAGATCGAGCCATCCAAGTCCCCAGAAAATGCAATTCTATCCGGAGGGATGCAGGGCCTTCTATCCTCCCAAACAACTGGTTTCATCACTGCCTTGCATCAGGGTAAAGGCCACCTTCCCCTGAAGTAGCTGCAATGAAGGATGTTGTGCAGGGAATCAGTTACTTGAGCTGACACAAAACCCCCAGCTGGAGCCAATGAGTCCTTTCCGTGCCATGTTCAAAATGCTGAGGCATCAGATCAAACCCTTGTTAAGTATTGTGACGATTACTATTTAATTAGATCTATGTTTACCAGTCCTTTGGTGCCTGAGACACAGTCTTGTTCCGGATTAAACTGAAAGAAATCTCATACCAAGAGCCATCACAATGTAGTGATTATGGTGTCAAATGAGGATTTGGAAGGCCCAGGTTCGAGCATCTGCTTCATCATAAGCTCACTAGGCTAGTCACCCTCGGAGTAACGTAAGTCACAGGGTTGTTATAAGGGGGAGGGGGGAACAGAGGAAGACAGGACTTTGTACACCACCCTGGGTTTCTTGGAGGAAGGGAAGATAAAATGTGATATAAAAATAAATACACTCCAAAGGATACACATAGATTATCTCCACCAGCTCCCAAAACTTTGAGCTGGAATGCTAGGCCATTGCAACATTGCCCTCAGGAAGCCACCCTTCTCTTTGACTGGTCAGTCAAGGCACAGAAGTGGAACCATGCCTCATGGTCCAAGGTGATGCGCGTCAGATTCCACCACACCTGTCAAATGTAACATGGGCTACCTTGGGGAACCTCGGTGCATCCTTACGCTCTCACTTCTGATTGCGATGCCACCTGTATAGGCTGCACGGATCCTCCCCATTCCGATGGCATGGAATAGTGAATGCATGCCAATGAGCGCCTTGATTCTTCGGGAGAATTCATGCAATGCATTGTGGTGCTCTGCCCACAGCATGCTAATGACCTGGGTGAAATACTTTAAAATGTGTTGTGACAATTTCAGCCTTTACGTTTACGTGTTGTGAGTTTCAGCCTTTACGTTTACCTGTTACGTCACAACATCTGCAGTGTGTCACTGCCAGAATATTAGAGATGTTACCCGCCCCTGCCCCCCCCCTTCAGTTCCTTGCCTTTAGCGATGAAATTTGTTGCTTATGCTACAAATGGTCTGGCCAGGAACAATCTGGCTGTGGACATGAAAGAAAGAATTAAGAGGATTTGCAAGAAACTAAGCAGATTTATGTCTCCAGCAATCTCATTTCACTTGAGTTGCTACCTTGAAGTGTTCTCTAAGATACACACTCTTGTAATTGGGCTGCAACATTGCAGGCTTCAAGGAATTTAATATACAAAACGTTTCTGACCACAACAAAAGGCATCATTTGCGTTACGCCAGCAGTTGGTGATAATGATTGAATGGGTACTAAAACGTTGGAAATGTGACATAGAGACCACCAGTTATTGGTAACTGGTGTGCTTTTTCAAGGTCCCTTAGCCCTTGATAAGGATAGGCATAGAAATATTGTTGGAGTTGCAATCAAACCGTTCTGTGTATTTATGTTTTGCATGTGTTTTCCTTTTTATACTTAGTATTCCTGGCCAGATTCTTTATTCTTTGATCATTTCCATTGCTTTCAGTGGAAGACACGTTTCTATCTGTGATGTCTTATTTTTCCACCCAGTTGCAATGAAATTTGCAGGGAGTGTGCTCCTCACCCCAGGAACTCCAGCGGATAGAATAAAAATCTCTCTCTAGAAGCAATTCAATGCCTCATGTGTACCAAGGTATGAATTGCCAGGCAAGTTTCTCTTCCTCCCCCGGATCCTCAAGTGGAGGAATTAGGAGGGGTCAGTTTTTAAAACAAAATTGAAGTACATCTGCAAGGAGAAATAAACCTCCCCTACCGCTGTCTTGCCCTGGCCTGGATGGCCACAGCTAAGCTGGGTCAGGCCCTGGCTAGTATTTGGATGGGAGACCTCCAAGGAAGTCCAGGGTAGTTATGTGGAGGCAGGAAAAGGCAAACCACCTCTGAACGTCTCTTGCCTTGAAAACCCTTTGTGGTCGCAATAAGTCAGCCATGACTTGACCAAAAAAAAGCTGTCTTCCCACATTATACTAGGCTGATTTCATCATTTTTCTCCCACCCCAGCTAATTCCCCATAATGGAAAGCAGCCAGAAGAAAATGGTTAAAGCACTGGAATAAGGTGTGGGAGGGGAGCAGGTTTTGTTTAAAAACAAGTGCCCCCCCACACACACACACACACAGTTTTCTTTGCATATGACAGGAAAGTTTCCCTACTACAACGAAAAATAACTGGGAAGAGAAGGTTTGTTTCCAGAGGAAAGAGTAGATGCTTCTCATGAAATCAAAGACTTTAAGCAGTCTAAGATCTGGAATCAGCAGTTCTTTATTACATAAAGAGATGATCTGACCATCTTCATGACTGGTTAATGAATATCATTATTTCTGATTGTTGTTCATTTTACCCGTTCAGATTAGTTATACCTGCACTAAGAAGCAAGACCTATTCGGCTGAGACTTTGATTACTTATAACTGAAGGGCAGGAAGGCAGGCTGCTATACCGCAATGGAAACAGAAGTGATTCTTTGAAGTGTGCTCAGGGCACAGAGTAGTAAAGGTAAAGGTTCCCTTGCTTGAAAGCCAGTCGAATCCGACTCTAGGGTTGCGGTGCTCATCTCCGTTTCAAAGCCGAAGAGCCAGCGCTGTCCGAAGATGTTTCCGTGGTCATGTGGCTGGCATGACTAAACACCAAGGCGCACGGAACGCTGTTACCTTCCCACTGAAGTGGTACCTATTTATCTACTTGCAATTTCTTGCTTTTGAACTGCTAGGTTGGCAGGAGCTGGAACTAGAGATGGGAGCTCACTCCGCCATGTGGCACACTCGGGTCTCGAACTGCTGAACTACCGACCTTCCACAGCCTGCAGTTCAGCGTCTTAACCACTTGAGCCACCGCAGCTCCATAGGGCACAAACTACTTTTGTTCAAATTTTAACATTTAAGCCAAAAGATAACTTTCCTCTTCAGCCAGCAAGAGGCAGCAATGGAAGCTTCAATGAAACCACTGCCTTCCCACCCACCACCCACCCAGTCATGGAAATAGGGTTGACTGGATCCACCAGAAAAGTTCACAGAGGGTGTTGGATAGAGCAGATTTTCCCCCACCTTTCCCTTCCCCAGTAAGCCTGCCATTTGTCTCAAATCTCTTCTCTCTAAGGATCCAGAGAGTCTTGCAAGGAAGCTGTGCCACTAGGGACAGAGAGCTGCAACAACTATGGAGAATCAAGTAAAATCACCTCTTTCCCATTCCATTCATACCTTGCGTCTCCTCCTTCTTCTGGAATCATGTAGAAAACAGTCAGTGCCAATAACCTTTTTCACTGAACTTTGTTTCTCCCTCTCTGATCCGGTCGTAGTAGCTTCCTGCTCTTTTGGATGGGTCTCCTTCTCCAACACAGCTCACCACGTAAGCTGTGGAGGTGGTGTTGGTCTTTTCAGATCCTGCCAGTTCTAGTCTTTGTTCACACCCCCTTCTCACTACTTCTCAACTCTGGAAGTTCATTCTGTACAACTGCACTACTGTGTATGTCTACCTGGCTAAATATACTACGATTTTCTACCTTTGATGCTACTGAGTGCTGCATCGCTGAATTCCCACCTCCTCATTCTCTGCTCAGAGGACTTTGTCTCCTGCTTTAATAATAAGATTGAAACTATCCTCTCAACCTCTCCCACAGTTTTTATCCTTTTCCAGCTTTCCCACTTTCTACAACTACCTGAGTCCTTTATTCTTTGCCACTGCAGTGTCATTTGGTGAGGCAGTCAATCTGTCAATGGTGTTAAATCCCCTCCACGCGTCCTCTTGAATCCTTCCCTTCCCAGCATCTGCTGATCATCCCCAACCATTATCCACCCTCTCCGAATGTGTTCCCCCCATTTTCAAAAAAGCCATCACTTGACTTTTCATGCTTCTGTATGACTACATCATTTCTATGCAGGATTCAGTGCCGGTATTTCTTATTTAACATGTTAAGCTTTACATGGACCCTTTACAGGCTTCTTTATACATACTTATTTCGTGGCGAAACTTAAAGGGAGCGGTGGCACAGGCAGTAAATGAAACCTGCATTCCATCTGACCGAACAGCTTCGGCTTTTCGAGTCCCACCGTGACCGGGGTGAGCTCCCGGTCTATATCCCAGCTCCCGCCCACCCAGCGGTTCGAAAGCCCACATGGGCAAGTAGATGAATGGGTACCTGCTCTTAGAGCGGGGAGGGCACCCTTCCTTCCCTTGTGATGGCGGCGGCTGAGCGGCGGAGCATGGCGTTGGCGGCGGAGCATGGCGGCGGTGGTCGAGTCGAGCGGCCCGAGAGGAGATTGGCCAGCAAAGCACGGCGGCGGGGCAACGCGGTAGGCTGGAGCCAATTGGGACAGAGGCCGGCTGCACAGCGCGCGCTGTCGGGCGCTGTTGGCCCGGAAGGAGTCGCTGCGACCGGAAAAAGAAGATCTGCGCCAAAGATGTTGTCGCCTGGATTGAAGAACCTCCGCAAAAAGAAACAACAACTAAGTCCCTGCCATGGTTGCCTGATAGGCTGTCACTTCCCCCTCATTGTGTGTGGCCCTAGTAAAGGTAATGTAATTAGTAGTTGTACATATGTAAACCGCTCAGAGCCCTTAGGGGGTGAGCGGTCTATAAATTGAATGTAAAAAAAAATAAAAATCAGTTCATCATCTCCCAAAATGTTTTCATCGCGCCCTTCCTCTAAGAAGCTGAGAGCAGCTTACCTGGCTCTCCCCTCCTTATTTTATCCTATGAGGTAAGTTAAGCTAAGAGAGAGGGTATCTGCCTCAAAGTCACCAAGCAAACTTCATAGCTAAAACAGGATTGAAATCCAGGTGTCTCGTGTTTTAATGTGGCCTCTAACCACTTTACCGTATTGGATTTCCCACACAAACTTAATGTCAGATTAGGATCTTCTTCATAGACCCTTCTTCATGCCTTCAGCCTCAGATACATGGTGGGCTGCTGCACAGAAAATGGTATTCTTTACAGTAGTGCTAAATCTCCAGAATTATCTCCCAAGGGACATTTGTCCTGCTTCCTTGCTATAAAAGTATTCCAGGTTGGGGGGGGCTGTGGGTCAGCGGTAGCACATCTGCTTGTCCTGCAGAAGGTCCCAGGTACAGTCCCTGGCATCTCCAGCTAAAAGATCGAGCAGTGGGTGACGTGAAAGACCTCTGCCTGAGAACTTGGACAGCTGCTGCCAGTCTGAGTAGGCAATACTGACCTTGATGAACCAATGGTCTGATTCAGTATTCGGCAGCTTCAGGTGTGTTCAAACTAAATATGGTGCTTTTCAGGGAGAGCTTACCTGGATAAGTAGCTTTCCTCTTTTCTGTTGCTGTTTATGATGTTATTGCTGGCTTACATTTCTCCTTTTGCACTGTTTCTAAGCTGCAATTAGCTGTTTTTATTTAGACTTTTCTGCTTGTTTTAATTGTTATTCACTTTGTTGATATTAACAGAATCAACAGGTGGGATATAAGTGTTTTAGTAAATAAAGTAAATAGAGCAGAACTTTTGGAAGCTAACTAATGATCTTTTTTAAAAAAAATACACGTGTGTTCAGCTGAGAAACAGAGTTAGTAGTTGTTGTGTGTTATAATGCATGTTGGCCACGAAGTGCAGTCTTTGCTGAAAGAAGGCTTTACGATGCTGTGTTGGAAAAGCTTAATTAACAAACTGTCAGCCCACATGTCCTGTTCAGGAACTGAGGATGACAAATGATCCTAAGCGAGCAGTATTTTTCCCCCACCTTGAGTGTTTTCTGGAGGCAGAAAATTACCTTGCCAAAAAAATAATAATAATGAAAGTATTTTAACAACACATATTGTATCTTTTGGGAAAGAAATGTGTTGTTGAGACCAACATCTGCATTCTGCTCACAGTGTGGAGGGGAGGGGAAGGAACTCACAGTCAAAGGGGAATTAATGTACTCGACATTTGCATGGAGATTTTGTTAGGGGTCAACACCAGACTGGGAGCCATCTTCCCCCTTTCTGTGCTCCTGGGATCAGACCCAAACAATAAGCTTGAGCAGGAAAGAGCTGACTTCTTCCCTAAGCAGTTGACCACCCATGAGCACTGAGCAACCCTGAGCTGATGGACTGCCAGTCCAGTTCACTACTGCACTGGGGATATATAGTCACCCATGGATCACAATCGTGATTTCTTAGACTAAGAACATTTCGCCATGAGGCTTCCAGTAGGTTTGCCTGGGGCCATGTCTCACTGAGCAGCTAGTCTGTTCTTACTCAACAAATCCTGGGATCAGCATCCATTACCTGCGTGTCACTATCGCCACAGCCCTGACCTGGATAGCCCAGGCTAGCCTGATCTCATCAAATCTCGGAAGCTAAGCAGGGTCGGCCCTGTCTAGTACTTGGATGGGAGACCTCCAAGGAATACCAGGGCTGGGACACAGAGGCAGGCAATGGCAAACCACCTCTGAAACTTCTCTTCCCTTAAAAACAATTCTAGCTCACCACCTAGTGGTGCATAATGCTAAGAGAGCTAGGACTTCTGGCTGCCAGGCAACCTTAGGATCTCCTGGCTATACTACACACTCTGCCATACAATAATTATTAATTATTATTACTATTGACAGACTAGACTTCAGAGCCAGCCACAAAATCACACTGTTCTAGTTGTGCTCTGCCTTTACTCTTGCACGTCTGTTCTCCCTACACACACACCACACACACACATTTTTTTAAGTACTCTTGTTACTTCCACAGAATTAGTCATGACTATGAGGATCATTTAAGGCTGCTGAATATTTTAAGCTGTTTGAATGCTCTGGCTGGATTTCAAAGGCTGGATTTTTAAAATTGTTTATTGGTGTTTGTGCTGTGTTTATACTTTTATTGTGTGTTACTTTGTGAGCTGTTTCAAGCCGGCTCTCTGGATAGCTGGTCATGATGCCCTCTAAGGGCAAGGGGACATCATACCTGAGACCCATGCAGTCTTGAAAATAGCAGCCCAGTCACTGCTTTCCTGCACAGACTGTTTTATTGGAAGTTGACCAATCCAAGCCCCTGAAGGTGCTGGTTAGCTTCACCCACCCCCGGGTTGCAGTACCTTACAAGGGACAAGAGCCACAACACTGTAACCTGCCTCCTTGCGTAGGAGCCTCTCTGAGCCACCTCCTGTCCCTCCCTCTCTCTGTTTTCCTCTTCTTCCCCCTTCCCCCCTTTTTATAGCCCGACACATGGGCCTTGTGCTAAGCTCCACCCTCCTCTTCTGTGTTCCCTCCTCCTTGGCCAGCCCCTGTTTTCCATAGCCTTGAACCACCTTGGCTTCTCAGCCTCCCTGCAGCAAATTGCTAAGGCTACCCTGGCTGCGCCCTCCGGCACCTGGTCCCACCCTGCTCCACTCAGGTGAATCGCTGCTGGGCCCAAGGTCATGTTCTGCCCCACCAGGTAGGTCGTTGCCAGGTAGAATGCCACAGTGGCATATATCTTTTCTAAATAAATATCCATTTCATGTATGTACTGTCTGTCTCATACTCACACACCATCCTTCCTCCAAGGAGATAAGGGCAATGTAGATGGCTCTCCCACTCCTATTTTATCTTCACAAGGTAAGTTAAGCAGAGACTGGGGTGACTGCACCATGGTAACCCAACAAGTTTTATGACTGGGGGGGGGGGATCTGGTCTCTGATTTCACACACCCCAACACTCTGACCCCCACCTGGACTCTCACACATCCATCAGCTTTTAACGGTCTCAAGTACTGAAAAATCTAAACAGAACCCATCGTCTCTACACTGGAACAAGTTCTGCAGTATTAATTGGTATATGATTCCCCCATTAAGTTCAGAGACAGAAGTCAAATTAAGATGGGTGCCTTTCAGCCAAAAGGCAAGCATGCCCTTAAATTATAGGCTGCAGATTTTGTTTGCTACTAGGGGTGAAATCAGTCAGAACATATTCCTGAGGAGCACAAAAACAGGCATTAGCCATTAGACCTCTTTTTCCCCCCAGAGCTGCATTGATGTGTCTTCAGCAGTCTGCCTGAATTTCAAAAATAGTCTGAGAAACCAGAACTGAGAAGAAACAAGGGCTCAGGAAGGTAAAAATAGTGAGGATGAAAGGTAAGTGAGATCTTAGATCCTGAAGCTGTTCTGATATCTGAAAGATAAAACCCAGACATACCCAAATTATTTTTCTCTTGTGAGGTCTCTCCTGCCTTCTCTAAAAATCTGGTTGAAAATAAAAGAATTGTTGGACTGAAGCATAAAATACCCAGGGATAGCCAGGACTGTCCAGAGTCAACTTGGGCCTCCAGACAAAGATTCTCTCTAGGCCTCTCCACCTCACCCCACTTCAGTGGGCCTCCAGAGTGACCAGGAATTTTGTCCCCCTAGTTCCCTCCTCTTCGTGGCCCTAGGGACTGCAGCTGTATCCAACTAACATGCTGTGCGTCTTAGAAGCAGAATATATCACTTGTTAAGTTGAAAGGCATGAGTTAAAAGTCATTGTCTCCATCTGTCACCTTGGAACTTGGACAGGCATCCCAATCCCTCACAGGCATTCAACCTGGAATTTGGACCACAACTTTGCTGCCACCCTTGCAGTCATTCTTTATTATGAGCAGACCTTTGGAAGGCTAGAAACACACTGGTTTAATAGCAGAGCCACCAGATCTGGGCTCCTCATTTCTGTTGTAGCATACAATGGCCCTCTCAGTTCTCCAGCCTTGTGAATTCTCCTCTGGCCTTGAAACTGGTGACTTTCACACCTTTCAGTTATATTCTGCATGGTATTTTCTGTCCCTAGCACCAGTTGGTTAGTGTAACATTGCACATGAATGTTTAAAAAATGGATGTTTTCATATAAAAAGAAGCTTAATAATTTAGGCCAGTAGGGTTCCATCAAAACCACAATGCCTGTCTAGATATCTGATTTTAATTACGTGTTTCAAGGAGCTCACACCCACTCTTCCTCCTCCTGCTCTCAGGCTTACAGGTCCTTCCTAGACAGAACATCAGGGCGTGTCCTCTCCTTTTGAACTGGCAGATCCTTCCAACTCCTGTAAAAAAGGGGAAGTAGTTTAAGTAGAAAGTTCAAAACCCCAATTTTGAAAAAAGTGGATTAAGACCAAAACTCATTGAACTTAAAAAGGGCACCATCAATGAATTCTTTCACATCCATTCCTACCTGCTGAAAGACAAGTAGGCTGCAAGAGTTCTAATATAATTTCAGCAGAAGAGATGATGAATCAGTGCCGTGCACTAAGGGATGGTTCACACATGATCTGGTACCTAGGTTATATGTGTGTCACGGCAGAATTCAAAGGCTGTGCACTCTTCAATGCACCTTTAAAGGTGGACTAGGGACTACTTGTGGTTATCATGCTCATTCTTAGGCTCCAGTTTACAATGAAAGTTGTGTGCATAGTAACGAGGAAGTGAGAACCCAAGGGTCACTCCTACAATGTGTCATGAGTGAAGCCTGCATAATGAGGTTGTGTTAACTGGATCGTCACTCTGGACTATGAAATTGGAATACGATTGCCAGTCGTTCCCCCCCACCCCAGCCTCAGAGGGGTCCAATGCCATAGCATCCACCCTCTGTAGTCTGGAGATGAGCTATAATTCTAGGGGATCCCCTGGTCCCACCTGGAGGCTAACATTCTAAACTGGAAAGGAGGAAGTTTGTCAGTCACAAAGCATGTGCAAGAAAAGTGTATGAAAACTTCTCTATTTTCATTTTTAGCCCTCCTTTCCCCAAAGAAGGATTCAAGCTAGGCTAAAAATACTATGTTAAGCCCTATACCTAATCCACATATGCATGTTCCCCAACTGCTGGCTTATGGCATGACTCAGTTAAGGATACAATACACAGAATGTTCACATCCCTTCAAAAGCAAAACTTTTTAAAAGCGTCTATTCGCACATTCACTTGGCCATGTGGAGTTCGGTAATTAAGTAGAGAGTACATTCCTGTGTGAGACAGCCATCAGACATCCACTGAAACTCACCTTGCTTAAGCTTGTCTACATAATGCTAAGGCCGAGCAGAGATTTCTTATGCATGGCAAATGTTCTCTAATGTGTTGAGTCCCTTGCCGTGTGGATTATTCCTGTCCATATAAGAGTCTCTCTACGACACCATTACCATGATATAATAAAGAGGCCATGCCTCTCTCGTCATCCCAGAAACAATTATGGATGCTCAAACACCCAGTAATTTGGCTCATGATCTGTTCACTGTCTTCAGCCTTATTTGCCCTCACTGCTCTTTAATGTGGTTGGCTGTGGCAATACATTGTCTTTTGTCGATGACGATACAATGACTTCATTCAACACATGGTGAGATGGCCTTGCCAGGTTGGGTAGACTAACAAAGGTATCCCTCTGCATAATCAGTAAAATAATCACCTGAAACCTCGAGCAGACATCAGTGCAGCTGTTCTGCCTCCTACAACCCACCTCTTTGAGAAAATGACTGGGGACAGTGGATCGGCTTTTTCTGCCTAGAAAACCTCCCTAGCACTCTCTCAGGAGGGAGTTGGGGTATACCAGGATCCTACCCTCCTTATAGTCAAGAATTATTCATTGTTAGGCACCATGTCTCTTCAGTGCCACTTATCTCTCTCATTTTCACCTGCCAACCCTAAAAAGATCCACAACTGTTTAAATTTTCCTTTTGCTAAATAGTAATCTTGGTGTAATTCTCCTCCCCATCCATGTCTTCTCCTCTGTTACTGTTGCTATATCTGTATTAACTGTATGGCTAGAATTCTTGAGACTACGTCTGTTGCTTTTTTATTGTAATGACTCATGTAGAGCCATAAACCAACCAACTGGGAATGAATTCGGCTTGTTGATTTCCCTCCTCTATTTTTCTTCCTAATGAGTTTTCTTGGTACAAAAAGAACAGATGCCCCGTGCCATTTTTTTTTCTGGTGTCAGTAAATCAGATCTGAGAAATATTTTCAAAAGACATTTATTTTATTTCCACTAAGACTAAGAGCTACTGTCATTACTATATCTTTTTGGGGGGGTGGGGGGATCAGTATGGCCTTTACTTCTTACATATCTTCTGAATCAGGCCCCAGCATTCCTGGAAACCAAGTTCCTAGCATGAAACTCCAAGTGAACATCTGATCCAAAGTTCTTGTGGTTGCCATGTTTCAGCCATGTGAACTTTGCAACATGTGAATTGGTCCTCAAATGGCAAAGAGATCAAAGAGGGTCTCTCCAAGCTGGATAAATGGGCAACATTGCCAAATGAAGTCAAACATGAGTTGATGCACATTGGGCACAAACCAAATACAAACCAATTGGATCTGGATATGACTAAGCAGAAGAGATCTTGGAGTCATAGTGGGTAGCTCAGTGAAGAAGTCCATGTATCATAGTGGGGAAAGCAAAGGGACTTTTAGGAAATGGCCTGAGAATAAAACTGCCAGTATCACAATGTTTTTGTATTCAACTATTGTGCAGCTGCATTTGGAATACTATGTAAAATTTTGCCCCCTGCATCTCAAGACATAACTGAGCTAAGAAAGGTGCAGATAAGGGCACCCCATAATGATCAAGGGTTCTGAAGAAATGTTAAAGCATTTGCAACTTTTCCTTTAGTAAAAGGGATGCTGTGGGGAGCATGACTAAGACACATGACATTATGTATGGTGTAGAGAAAATGATTTTGTCCCTTCCCCCCCCCCCCAACTCTGGATTGCTTCTTCACACAATGGAAGTTATCTTATGGAATTTACTACCACAAGAAGTAACCACCACTGATTATTTTCTTTAGAAGGAGATGAGACAAATTCATGGAAATTAGTCACTGATAGACCTATTAATCATGACGATTAAATAGAACCTCCAGGTAGCTGTTGGGTAATATTGCAGAAATGGTGCTGCCTTGCTGTGGGCTTTCCAAAACCATCTGACTGGCTACTTTCAAAATTAGGGTACTAGACTAGACGAACCCTTAGTCTTATCCAATATGACTCTTTTTATGCTTTATGTTCAGGTTAATTTGCTAGGTCTGTGCTTTTCCAGCACACATGCAACCACTATACTGTCCTGTGTCCCAGTCATCAAACATGGTAGCTCAGGCTAAGGGTCCCAGAGCTTTAGCCTGATAACTGTAGTTCTAGGGAAACTATTTAAAAGGGGCTTCCCCACCTATGGCTTTCTATTAGTTAGAGCGTGACTGATCTGGGTTATTGCCAAGTCTATTGTAAGACTCAAATGAATTGAATCCTGGCATACTTAGAAAGAAATAATGACATTTCTGGACTATTCTAGCTTCATTCTAGCAGCCTTCCACCACATAATATACCAACCACCATATAATCCCTTTTATGTTTCAGGAACCCAAAGAATTTTAAGGTGCCTGAATTATTCAGTAGGGATTTCTGAAGCACTGGGAGCTACGTACCCCAGAGGTCCTTGTGCCTGAAATTATCAATAGCATCCCTGTTTCAAGGATATTTGGGAGCTTTAGTTTCCAGGGCACCTGATCTCCCCTACTGAGTACTTAGGCATATTGGAAACATACACGTCCTATAACTCCTAACTGAACAGCAGATGTCAGAAGCTCCGTCAACATTCTGATTCAGAGAGAAGAATTTCTTACAGAATTGGCACTCAGTTCATAACGCTGCCAAGCTGGAAAAATTCATATTTCAAATCTAGTGATAATGAACGCTAGTGACATCAGTAATGCTCGTCTTCTAATCATCCCTTTCAAGTCTCCCATGTAAGTTGTAACCCAGTTGGGTCCTGCATCATCTTCTTTCCGTAGATTACAAAGTGCCCCAGCATACTTTTTGCTCCTGTCTAAATAAATATTTATTACTGATAGAAGGAAGAGGACTGTGAAGATAGTTTCCCACAGCTCCCGATATCTGGTTGCACCGTGGATTGTTTTGAGATGGCCAGCTGCAGGTTTTATGCCTGTTGACTTGAGAGTCCAGTAAAGTGGTGTGAGGGCAGTGAACAGTTTGCTTTTGATGTGGGGAGGGAATGCATAGGTTGTAGTGCCTGTAGGAAAGCAATTACTCAGGACTGTAAGAGGTATGTGTACTTGAGGGGGCTGTGTGTACTCCACACAGCAGTGGATGACTGGATGCATCTAATGAAATGATCTAATTTATGCATCAGAGTAAGGTGTAGGAGATCCTTGGCTTGCTATGAGCAGCCTAGTGAATGACATCATGCATGACACACTAAAAGTAACCTTAGCATGGGAGCCACATGGTACGGCAGAGGAGCGTTCAGTTATCTCCAAGGAGCTTTTCTACACCCCTCTCTCCAGTATGGTTCACACAAGCAAGGTCACCACTGGGATGTAAAAGCATCAAGTGCTGCCGAAATGAATGAATGAACAATCACAAATCTGCATCCATTGGTAGAACGATAACACTGCACAGCTCCCAAAACACAGGCCTTTATAATGGAGTCACCGGGCACAGGTTCACCAATGTGGCCTCAAAACCAGGATGCAGCTGTGCATTTAAAGCATATGCTGCCATCTCAGGGGTCCAAGGTCAAATGCCCCAATTGCACTACTGTTTACTGCGAGACATCACATGCAGAGTAATGTAGAAAAAATCAAGTGGTTTACATGCAGGGCTGAATCTGCCCTCTGCATGCAGACAAAGCAGGATCGTGGCATAAATAAACAAAGCAAATGTAGTGCTGTTAAAAATAATAGGTCTAACCAGTTTAATTCATGCTATTTCAACCTAACTAGATTAGACTGTGTTTGCCCATAATTCAGGGGTGTCCTCCCCCCCCACACACACACAGAAATGTCACGATGTTACATTAAAAACGTTAGTAATTTTCCCAATGTATCAGCTAAGGAACTGCCTCACAGAATCCACGTAAAATTTTGCTTTAGGCACCATTTCAGTGGCAAACCTACCCCACAACTCTTTTATATTACAGAACCTCGGCTGGCAGGAGCACGCCTAGTTCTTAACAGCTGTTCCTCAAATAGCAAATCATGTCAAGTGGTGAGTTCCTGTTTGAGAAATGCAGAACTTGGCTGAGACACCTCAGCTATGTAGCATCACTTTTGCACCTCAGACCATAGAACTTCGGTTCTCCCCACCCACCCACCCCCGCTCCTTGAAAAAAACCACCCACCCCCGCTCCTTGGTCTGTAACCTCACAAACCAGAAGTGAAACAATGAAGAGTGAGGGTTCAAAATCTGATCCTAAAAGAGAGCTGACAGCTGATTGTGTCTGGCAGCTCAAACGGTCTCTGCAAGAGAGAAGAGGGAAGGCTTCTTCCGAGCCTTCCTCTCCCCCCCCCCCACTTTGAGCCGGCAAGCAGACATTCGTAAGAAAGGGGAGGGGGGCCTTTGTTTCTAATCCAGCTTTTGATGTGCAAGTTGGTAAGCCGCTTTCCTGAAATCCATCATCCACTGATGATGTCATCTTCAGCTACTGTCCAGGCATTGTATTGGTTGGGTAGTAGCCTCGCTGTTTGTTCTGGGTTGCTCTGTCTATCAAATCAGTCTGCATCCAGAATGGTACCAAAACTATTTGGAAATGTGCCTGGTGTTTGTCTGTTTGATAAAGCACACCTAACACCTAGTGAACGAGGCACAGTCTTTGATCATGAGGGATGCATAGTATGATTTTGGACACAGAGACAGGAGAAAGAGATGCATAATTCTTTGCCATTGCAGCAGATGCATACAGAGATCTTGCAGTCTGACAGGAGAAACCAAAACATTCAGATGGCTGATTACAAATGTGGTGGTACCACAGGGAAGGCAAAGGCTTAGGGCTTATCTATACATTACAATGGACAACTGACCCAATACATGGAGCCTGAGGAAGGGGCAAACAGAGCCGTCCCTGCAGCAGTTTCTGCTTGTAAAAATGGCATGGAAGGGAACCCCGAAGCCCCGACACACGAACGCACACAGTGCTCAGAGCCACATCGAGCAGTGGAGCTCATTATAAAGGCAAGTTTCCCTGTGCATGTGTAGTTGTGACTCATGGCAGGTCAACCCCCCCAACACAACCCATGTCCATTGCAACAGAGGTGAAACCTTATGACCCATCATCCATGTTGTCTCTCGCAAACCTTCATCGTCTTTCCTGACATAACAACTGCAGTCCTGTGGGCTGCCTCTTGCACAATTCCAGCAAGACATTCATACCTGTGAAGAGGAGTCCAAACTTTGCCAAAACCCGTGATTAGCATTTGTCTTCCCACGCTGGTACCAGTGGTCTAGATCTGAGCTCCAGCCTCATTGACTGTGACACATGTACGAGTCTGCCCAAAACAGCATGCGGGAGGGCAACCGCGGTGTCAGGAAAACAGAGGAGGGCCCTGAAGAAAAGGCTACCCGTGGCCTGAGACTAGCACTATTCATCTCGTGCCAGAGTAAAGCCTACAAAGGATTATAATTTTTTTGACATTATATTTTGAACTCCCTGCTGTGCTCACTGTCTAAAAACATCTGATTGGGGAGAGGAGATAACCGTCCCACTTGAAAAGCCATTCGGCACTATCATTAAATTACAAGTGGAATGACTGGAGTGCATATCATCATAAAAGAGAATTGAACAGCATTAAAACAACCCATCCGCCCTTCCCAGCCCCCCACAGCACAGGAGGATTAATGCTAAAAGCCACTGCAGCAGTCACAGAGGATACCTTAACCCCATGAATTCCACACACACACACAGCCAGTGTTCCCTCTAAGCTGAGTTAGTGTCAGCTAGCTCACAGTTTTTTAGCCTCCATCTTACACACTTTTGTCCTAGCTCAGAAAGGATGGCTCCAGACCATTCTAGTTTATGCAGTAGCCAAATTGCTCGCTCACAACTTTAATGCCAGTAGCTCACAAAGTAGAATTTTCACTCACAAGACTCCACAGCTTAGAGGGAGCATTGGCCACAGCCCTTTTAAGCACCCCCTTCTTGTTGTCTGTAATACATCACACAGAAGGTGCAGGAGTGATGATTTGTCCCTGTGAGTGACTGGATCCTCACCTACATCTGCTTTTCATTTGAATGCAGCCCGACAAAGGATGGCATTAAAATGCAAAACATGGAACAGCAAAAGCATTCTAACTGTTTAAAACCATATGGAGAGGCAGCCTCCAATGCCTCTGCAGGGAGGGAATTCTAGAGTTTTGGTGCCACAGCTGAAAAGGCCAAGTTATAGGTACTTGCCAACTGGACCGCTGGAGGGCCAGGAATCCTCAAAAAAACCCTCAACAGAGCTCTTTTGATTCACGTTATTACATAAGGATCTGGCTCCTTCAAGTATTAAAACCCAACAATGTCCCATTGTCCTAAGACCTGGAGATGGAGGAGTCTTTGTTCATTGCTGGCCTCGGCCTTTTATAGAAAAAGAGAGCGCGGTTGGCTCTCATGCCTTCTTGAACTGTGGGAGCGCATACATCAATAATGTACTCAAAAGGCTGCTTATGTTTATAAGTGAAATTTTAAAAGGGAGAAAGGGTTAGGCTGATGCAATTAAAAGGACAGAGGTTTGTTTGTATCCTGAAGATCTGCCTCCGTCTAAAGTCACAAGGGTTGGGAAAAACAATTCAAAGCTTCTCTGCTGCAGCCAACATCTGTAACGTACAAATGAATTCTGCATGCATGCATGCATAAAGGTTGTGTGTGTGCACACGCGCTTGCACATATGTGTATGTTTCTCTTACTGTGGGAAAATGAACTGACTTTCAGTCGCCCTCAGCATCTGGCCACTCAGCTGATCACTAGAACATTGTGGTCAGCCGCAACTAAGCTTCAAATGTCTTTTTTAGAACATGGTTCCGCTAGGGCTGGATGGCACCCCCTTGCATCACCTGCCTCTTCACAGAGTGCGCCTTCCTTCCTCATCTTTTATCTCTCAGAACGGATTGCACACAGTCTGCCCTTGTCACAGTAACAGTAAGGCAAGATCACAGTTCAAAAATTCTGCAGATACTGACTGAGATAGAATTAACATTAACAGTGAGGCTCCGCTAGGCTGAGCCTCCTCCCAGTTTCCTCTCATATGACTTTGCTCTCTTATTGCTACAGGTCTTCCAGGAATGGGCCTGGAAGCAACAGTAACATGTACTACATCCACCTTCGGAAGTTCCCGGTCTGAGTCCCTGACATACCACCGTTTGCTTAAAATGTAGGATGCGTTTGGGATGGAAAACCACAGTTTTTATACAAGTGCCACTTGAGGCCTTACAGGAAAAAATGACTTTGGAGTCTCATTCTCTGGCAGCCTTAAATGTTGCTGTTGTGCGTGTGCGCCACAAAGTCTGATTCAAGGCACTGATCATTTGGGATACAGACAAGCCCAGTATCCAAAGCTGGCTGTTCTCTGCAATTTCCAGCGTAACCAATTTATTAATGTTATGGCATCTCACTGGAATATAGGTCAGCTTTTGCTGTGGCCCTCTGCCTTGAAACCAAGCCCTAGAATAATGCTTCACTGTTTGATCTTTACCCAAATTAAGCCTAGTTTAATATTTTGACATTATTGTGGTCATAAAATACATTGCAGAGTACCCAAATAAATTGAGGTACCATTAGTTACGATGCATGCTCAGAAGTTTAAAATGTGGGCTTGTAGCATTGCTAACTTCAGTTTCAGAGGCTTTTGGCATTTTGGGTTGAGAGCCCTTGAGCATGTGAGGGTTAACCAGATATTTTTTTCTCTCTCAGAAGGATAGCAAACAAAAAAAACCCCACAGACATGACATGGGTTTTTGGTATCTTGTATCTTGCCTTTATACTAAGCTAAGAAGCTGCCTGTACAAGATGGCAGGAAAACACCGAACTGACATAAGATGGGCTCTGCTTCGGCTGGGCTGACTCATCTGCTTGGCTGTGGCCAGGAGACCAACACACATCCAAATGCCACTTTCCATGTATCTCTCAGTCAAGTGTGGTCTCCACATGGCATCACAGTGTACATGCACTTGCATGCACTGTATGTACCATTCACAGTGCGCACTCTGCAGATTCAACCACTAATCCCACATAATGGCCTGAGAGCTCATGGATGTGCTGTGGCACTGTCCGGGTACAACAGCTTGGCATGCGGTTTGTTCTCCAGATTGGTGGAACTGACTATGTATATAAACTTCTCTGGGGTCTGATCACCTGACCCCTCTACAAAAGAATTATTGCGGATGGGTTGGGGGAGAGGTACATTTACAGAGATGGACAGATGGCCAAACCAAGCTTTACTGCATGCTGAGTTTTTCTGTGACACATTTAGAGTCCAGTGGCACCTTTAAGACTGACAAAGGTTTATTCAAAGTATGAACTTTCATGTGCATTTGAAAAAGTGTGTGTGCACATGAAAGCTCATACCTTAAATAAACTTTTGTTGGTCTTTTTTTTAATTATTATATGTCTTTATTGAGTTTTTCAAATTTGTCAAAACATATACAAACAAAAACAACCACCACCAACATACACCAATGCTATAACTAATTTCTTTCCAAGTCACATGTAATTAACATATTGCTTGGTTAATTACATGGTTTCTCATACGTACCATTTTCATGAATATATTAATATTTCCCATTGCATATACTCCTGGTCAACTTAAATTTCATCTGTTTGTTTCCACCTAAATTACTTATTTCGCATCCTTTATTCTGCTGGAGTTTCTGCAGAAACTTTTGTTGGTCTTAAAGGTGCCACTGGACTCTAAATTAGTTCTATTGCTTCAGACCAACACAGCTACCCCACCTGGATCTATGGCACATGTGATATAATCAGGTTAAATTGCAAAGGATGTGTTTAGAGTCTTTTTGTGTGCACGATACTAAGTTTTTGACCCCAGAATGCGTATAAACTGCATGCAGCAGACAAAGGATGTGGTCATATATATTAGGTAAATAACAAAGACAAAAGCAGAAATGAAGAAAGAAATTGGGGGGGGGAACCAGCTCGAGAGACCATCGGAAAATGCATTTAAGAGGAAGACTGCATGCCCTTCAGCCAAGCATTTATCCTGATTACCTCCAAGAGCTGCTCAGCAACAGAACGAATATTGTGCATATATGACCGTGTATATAGTATACCTTTAAAATTTTGTAACTGTCACCATGACCATTGCTTGGAACTGCAGTTTTGTAAGAGGAATGGAATTTCTAGCAGGCTGGGGAAATAACAGTTGACCCCATTCTTTGAAAGGAAGCCATTAGCTTAAGACCACTGTAGTTTAAAACTGTTAGAAGTCTGCAGTGGCAATGTGTCATAAGAGTCTCAAGGTTTAATTAGCAAAAGTATTGATTATTCAAAAGCTGCATGTGCAAATTTAAATTTGACATTTGCTTAGCTGTCATGGTATCCCCACAAGGAACTCTGAAGATTGTAATTTTGTGGAGATGCTGAAAATGCTAGAGGTCAGAAGACATTCCTAAGAATTACAGTTCCCAGGATTCCCTGGAGGAAACCCATAATCATCACATTGGTTTAACACAGACATGTTCTTAGGTAAAAGATAGGAAGGATTTTTTTCTTAGCATAAGAGAAGTCCTGCTGGATCAGACCAACGGCTCAATAAATTTAGCTTTCCTTTTTCCAATAGTAGCCAACCACATACTTCCAAGAAGACCACAACCAACCCTTCACCAAATGTTTTTTTAATATAGAAGGTCAAGAATGCAGATTTCAGTTTGGGAACCCAAAATTTCAGAATCAGCATATGCAAAATGATTTAGTCTGGTTTCCAAGTGCTTTCTGATACATTTTACAGACCCCCCTTTTTCAGGATTACATCTAGACTACTTTCTCTTGTTCGTTCCTCACCCATTTGGTACATATCTTATGACAGTGAATTCCATAAGTTAATTGCTATCACTATCTTGTTTGTTTCCATAATTATTCACAGTAAACACAACTACTGAGTTCTCAAGTGTTAATTGTACTGAGTACACACGTATGATAAGCAGTGCAGTGATAGTGACTGATAGTGATTTCTAGCAAACACTTACCATTTCAGTTTTTTTCATTCCCACCAAGCATTCAAACTTATAGTGAGCAAAAGGCAAAGAGTTGTGCAAAGTTGAGTACCAATAGTTCCCTTCTTTCTCCCCTTTATAGCTATTCTTGATTTGGATGCCAAGTACAATCCTATCTGTACTTTGTAATCTCTTGCGCACATTCCCCAATGGGTTGGATCTCACAATCAGTCAACAGAAGTGTGAACATGGTCCCAGAGTACAGATTTTAAAATCCCCACAATGGGGGCAGGTACAGAAAGTGGACTTGTTTCTAGTAACCAGGAAGAATCCCCAGCATTGACGAAATATCTTAAATGTAGGGGGGGGGCTTAACATAAAATAGTTTGTGCCAAGACTGCCTCACAAGATCAAAACAGCCACTTGTCTGCTGAGATCTCTTGAAAAACTCTCATAGAAGTTCAGTGGGTATTTACAGACCTACAAAACTGAAAGATAGTGGGGGGAGGGGAGGGGGAAGATATGAAGATTGGAAAGAAAGTGTGTGAGGAGGAAATAGAGCAAGGAGGCAAGGGAAATAAAACAAAAGGGACTGGGAAGAGTTCCCCTCCCCTGCGAGTCTCACAGTTTTCCCTCCTGTGTACTTTTCAAGTACAGCTATCAGAAGATAAGATGCCCCTTTTATCAAACTCATTCAAGACCAAGGTGCCTCCAATATATAGTTTTAATAGATCGACTGCTGTACTGTTTTCAGATTATCACCTAAAAAAAAAAATCTGCCTAGCTTCCCAAGGTGCTATTTTAATTTAGCAAAAATCTGTTCTTCAAACGGCCAGTGCATGTCGAATCTTGCTGTCCTCTGAGTTAACAGGAAGAGGCCTTGGATGGGTTAACCACAGTGGAGCCAACTCTTTCAAGTCAGTTAAGGGAAAGAAAAAATATATGAGCATTCACCCCACAATGAGTCAAATCATCACTGAGGCTGCAGGCAGCCCTGACCAAAAAGAGAGGGGTGGGGGGAGGGTCTCCTGTTCCCTATTCTCTGTCCCCCTGGCTGGTCATCTAAGCCAGCAGTGCTGCTTCTAAACGGGAGAAAATGCAGGCTTTAGTATCTGTAAACAGACACATAACCCAGATTTGAAGCTGCTCCTAAAATTACAGCTGTGGAGCAGACATCTCGGCAGTACAACCTGCTCCTGCGTGCATTTCTCCAACTGCAGCTGAGTGATGTCATTCCTCACTCCTAGCGCTCTCAATTATTGCTATTCTTGTTGTTTTCATAAAGTCTGGGAAGCTGTCTGTTATTTTTGTTAGCTGAGCATGAGTATTCCGAAAATTCCCACCACGTCGCTTGTGCAGCTGACGTACTCCACGTATCGCTTCAACTCCCACTGCTTTGGCTTAAAGGCTGGGCTGCTCCTTCCCTTCCACGGCAAGGACAAATGATGCAAAGCTCAATGGGAGTTTCAGATCAGCCCTAATTTATTCTCCTTTGCAGGATCGTAGGCAACAAACCACTAGGTGTGTGTTTAGGGAGGGGTGCCCCCTCTTCTTTGCTGTCCCGACGCAAAGAACTCAGGTGTACTGACAGCTACTTTTTAACAATGACCGTCTTCTGAATATTAGCTGTGCACACTCGCTCCTGTCTGTGTGAGCCTAGGTGCAGGCAGAGGAGCTCCCTCCTCCCTGTTAAGCCCTTGGCAGAGGCCTCCTTTTCGGCACTGCAGGCCCTCTCTATCATTTGCTGTGCTTTGACCTCTGACAGGTGTAGGGTTGCCAGGTCTGGGTTGGAAAATACCTGGAGACTTTGGGGGTGGATCTGGGAGAGGGAGGGGTTTGGGGAGGGGAGGGGCCTCGGCATGGCACAATGCCACAGAGTCCACCACTCAAAGCAGCCATTTTCTCCAGGGGAGGTGATCTCTGTCAGCTGGGGATCAGTTGTAAAAGCGGGAGATCCCCAGGCCCCACCTGGAAGCTGGCAACCCTAGACAGGCATGAACAACTGAGTTACATAAAAAGGATAACTCTGTCAAAAGCCTCTGTTGCGGTGCACATCTGGACAGATGGGGTTAAAGAACCCTTTGCCTGTGTCTCATCTTCAGGGAAAGGGGCTGAGACACGGCAGTAGTTTGTGGGGCAATGGAGGGTTGGGATCCTTGGAATCAGTAACATGTTACTTCTCCACCTGAGAAGTCTTTAGGAACCCAATTTGTACTGCCAGAAGCCCTCCTTGTTACCTATTCCTGTTGTATAATGTGTGGTGTATTCCTGCACTGCTGAAAAACTAATAGTGTCAAAGGCCAGACACAGCTGGAGTTCTAGGTGTTGGAGGCAGTCTTAACAATTCAAGGCAGTTGCTTTCAACCTTCCTAACTGCAGGCTTTCCCTTCCTTACTGATTTGTCTGCCGATGAACTATTTTAATTTATTTAGATATTCAGATATTTATATCCCAGTTTTCTCCCCATTAGAGACCTAATTTCCCCTCCTCCATGTTACCCACACAACAACTCTAGTGGTGTCGTGCTTAAGAGCAGCAGACTCTGATCTGGAGAACCAGGTTTGTTTCCCCACTCCTCCACATGGAGTAGGGATGCCATCCTCCAGGCGGCACCTGGAGATCCCCTGGAATTACAGCTCATCTCCAGACTACAGTTCCCCTGGAGAAAATGGATGTTTTGGAGGGCAGCCTCTATGACATTGTACCCCACTGAGGTCCCCTGCCCTCCCCAGATTCCAGTCCCAATTCTCCAGAAGTTTCCCGACCTGTATCTGGCAACCCTACCCCCCATCCCCCAGCAGTGGCTAGAGGGGACCTGGCAACCCTACCATAAAGCCGGCTGGCTGACCCTGGGCCAGTCACAGTTCTCTCAGCGCTTTTGCAGCCCCATCTACTTCACAAGGTGAGTGTTGTGGGAAGAGGAAGGGAAGGAGATTGTAAGCTGCTTTGAGACTCCTCAGGGTACAGAAAAGCAGGGTATAAAAGCCAACTCTTCTTCAATTATTTAGGTTTGTCTGAGAGAGTTTCTAGCCCAATGTCATCCAGCAATCTTCTTTTTTTCTGTAAGTATTTTGTGTGTGTGTGTGTGTGCACACGCACGCATGTGCCTGGAAGGCATGGTTGACTTCCAGTTGGCCCCTAGTAGGGCTTGGACATTTCAGAGAGGTGGCTTGCCCTTGCCTGCCTCTGCATCCCAGCCCTGGTATTCCTTGGAGGCGGTGCCAGCTCCAGGGGGGTTTTTGCACACCAGGCGAGGCTACCTTCTGGTGCGCCCCCCCCCCCCGGTGCACCCACCAATTTTCAAACATCAATGCATTTTAGGAAGAACCCTTTAGGGGTTTGAAAGCCCACAATCCCAGTGTCTTTGCTCCTGATCTGGTTGTACAGTAACAATTAGCACAGTAATACAATCAATAAACATAAAAACACCAATGAATCAATAACAGGGCCATTAACAAAGTCAGGAGTTCCTGGCTTCCTCCAGTATCTAGAGTCTAAACAGAGTTGCAAACTCTGAGTTAGAAAATTCCTGGGGGGGGTCTGGTGAGGGCAGAGTTTGGAGAGGAGGCAGCTCAGCTGAGTCCAATGCATGCCTTTCCTCAAGGGGACCTGAACTCTGTAATGCTGGGGGGGGGGGAGGGTCTCCAGGGCCCACCTGCAGGCGGGCAACCCTAAGCCCTCCGTTCTGGAAAGCTGCTCCTTGGCCACAGGGAGCCCAGTGCCTGTTGCATGTGCCCAACCTGGCCTTCACCACCTCCGTCCCCGTTCCTGCTTTAAGGCCAGAGGTCGGTCCAGCAATCCCACCTGGCCTGACTCAAGGCCGTGCTTGGAGGCAACTAGCTCCAGCGGGGCCCTGGAGGGGAGGGGCAGCTGCCAGGTAGGGCCAGCTTGGGCAGGTGGGGAGGGGCAGCACAGGTAGAGCCTGGGGCAGCAGTGGCAAGCAGAATACAGGCACCCTGGGTCCTGCAGGCCAGTGGAAGAAGGCAGTGGGGTGGCAAAGGCAGGTGTGCCAGGAGTCTCCACCCCCCACCCCCCGTCGGTGGCTGGCCAGGGGCAAGAGGGTGGCCTGTGATTGCAAAGCGAAGCACCCCCGCCGGCGGCCACAGGCAGGGCCAGCTCCAGGCTGCTCCACATGGTGCCTTCGGCTCCCCTTGGGCAAGTGAGTCGCCCTCCCGGAAAGGTGGGCAGCGGCCCGTGATTTACTACCCTGTTTAGGCAAGGGAGGGGCGGCAGGCTGGGGGGCGCCCCCTCCTAAGGGGCCGCTCTAGGCCGCTGCCAAAAAATTGTCTATGACAGGCCGGCCCTGCTTTGAGGTCTCCCTTCAAACCTAGGCCTCTCAGCTCCCAGTCCAACACTCAAACCACTACACCACTAGTGTATGTTTCAGGGGTTCTGGGGTGCATTCTAGGGCACACCAGTGGTTAAGACGCTGAACTGCAGGCTGTGGAAGGTCGGTAGTTCAGCAGTTCGAGACCTGAGGGTGCCGCATGACGGAGTGAGCTCCCGTCTCTAGTTCCCGCTCCTGCCAACCTAGCAGTTTGAAAGCAAGAAATTGCAAGTAGATAAATAGGTACCACTTTGGTGGGAAGGTAACAGCGTTCCGTGCGCCTTGGTGTTTAGTCATGCCGGCCACATGACCATGGAAACGTCTTCGGACAGCGCTGGCTCTTCGGCTTTGAAACGGAGATGAGCACCGCAACCCTAGAGTCGGATTCGACTGGCTTTCAAGCAAGGGAACCTTTACCTTTTTAAACAACTTAGGCTACCTCATGCTCCCACATGAACTGAAAGTGCATCCAAACACAACCAAGGACTTGCACACTGCAGGGAAGGATCACTACTGCCTCTCAGGAAAGCTTTCTCTCCATCTTTATATTTTTAATGGCAGAAAGCTCCAAGATGCGTCTAAGCAATCTCAGGTGCACCATTTGAAAATCACTGATGGAAGGGCAGAACTAGACTTTATGAGGCAAACAGTGTTCCCAGTCTGTGATTCCTTTATGGCAAATGCAAACAAAGAGAGAGAGAGAGAGAGAGAGATGCTTTGTTCTGTATCTGTTAATTTCCTTCCAAGTAGTTAAAAAACACCCTCTCACACACACAACACACACACACACACACACAATTCCAAAAGTAAGCCTAGCTGGAATAAAACTACACAGAGAGAACAAGGAGGTAGCGGAGGTTGTAAAGCTCACTGGGCCAGGGACCTCATGCCCACAGGGGTATCCTGACACCTCCAGCCTCTCCAACAACAACAACCAGACACCAGGGATGTCAATCCCTAGTAATGGTTGCAATTGCCTTTAACACAAGTTTCTGGCTATGGCAAGAAGGCCCGATTGGAGGTCATCTTTGTTGCTTGCCTCAGGCCCAGTCTCCAGATCTGCTTTAGCCACAGCCTCAGGCCTCTGCATCTTTAACTGAGGGCTGGGCCCCAATGCCCACAATGTCCCTGCTGGAACAGACTGCCATTCCCCCTTCCTCCTGGACCGAAGCACCTTCACCCTTGCCCCAGGCAGGATCTGGTCTCCCAAGACTGTAGAGACTCTAGACCTGCCCTTCTCACAGGCTTTCTTCCCACTACCAGCAAACTAACCCTTCAGTTCCCATGAGCACCACCTGCCTCTGCCTTGTAACCACTTCCTCCATGTCACACCCACTCCCTAGCTCTCCTACACTACTCCTGTGCAGGCCCTTACACCCAAGAAGGCTAGTGCTGGCAGCCATTCCTCCTTCCTGCGCCTTGTAGTGGAAGGCCTCCAACTGGCCTGCCGTTCCTCCTGCCCTTGCTCCATGGAGCAGCACGAGGAAGGCCCGGTCTGAAAACTACCTGAAAACCCAGATGTGACAGCCTTGGGAATGCCCAGAGCATCGCCTGATGCACTGACATCACATCCAGGTTGTCAGGCAGATGAGACGTCATGCATCACTCCAGGCGTCATTTTCCCCTCCCACCCCACCCCAAAAGCATCCGCGGGTGCCAAGCAGCAGCCTGTCATCCCTGGTGACCGCTGGGCGCCTGATTTGACTCTCCTCTCTGCAGTTGAGCTGCCACTTCTCTTAGAGCTGCTCCTTTGTTCCCTTCTCTCTCCCCTGACTACGGGTGCCTTAATGGTACAGCAGGGGGATGAAGCACCCCTTTAATCCTGCTAGGTTTGTCCCTTTCATTGCCTCTGCACCCGTCTTCAATGTACGTGGGGTTGCCATCAGTGTTCCCTCTAAGCTGAGTTAGTGTGAGCTAGCTCACACTAACTCAGCTTAGAGGGAACATTGGTTGCCATATGTTCCAGATATCTGGATCTGATCCATCCAGGTTCTGGCCATGACATCCAGTGCCCATTTGACCCATCACCTGATCCAGATTCCCAGATTTTTTTTATAGAGACTCTAGAAATTTAGTGATACTATATAAAATACATAGGCAGTATTTTTTTAGTGAAAAACAAGCCCACTCATGGGTTTAATTGTTCTAACTAATGAAAGAAGTGATAGCTCCGATCAGCATATTCATTACATTTCTTCCTAATGAAGATCTACTGTTGTTTGAGATGAACCCATGATCAGATCCTGACTCCAGGAAACAGCTGGTAAAATGTTGCTCGCATGGATCCTTCCCCAACTTTTTCCACAAGTTGCCAGGAAGAGGTGCAAAGTCACTAGCAAACAATGCAACAATTAACATGCTTGATTTGCATAATTAGCTATGTATATAGTAATCAAATTAGCCTGCGTAAGTTTGGGGGAAAGGAATATGGTCATCATAACTCTGCAGAAGTTCAAAAACCAGGTTGACAAAAATAGGTTTCAAACAAGCATCGTACACACACACCTGTTTCTCCTGTTAAATATTTCTGTTGCATATGATGCAGTAAGCTCTTGCCTCAGACAGTTTATTCCACTTGTTATTCTTTCAGGTAACATTAGACTTGTTATTTGGTACTATGTAATACCACAGTCACCATTTTGGAATTTACTTCTATTTTAATTCATGTCACTGAATTATATATCTTGCTTGCTTCCACATGGCAACTGTTCTTCATGGGACTCACTGCTGCCAAGAATGCAGTTTATTTCTGTACTTTCCCTCCCTGAGCCCCCCCACAGTACCCCCCCACTGTCCCTAGTGGACTTTGGGGGGCTTTCAAAAATCACCAATTGTTTTATCACTATAACACCACCACAATATAACAATTACTGTTCTTTGAAAAGCTCTCCAGCGAGGGGCAGGGATGATGGCTACAGGGGGGTGGAAAAAAAATGGCACAAATGGGGTGAGACCAGCAGGGGTCATTTCCTGCAGGAGCGCACAGGAGTGGAGCTCCGGCAGTAAAGAGCCCAGGGTGCAGGCACATGCAACCCCCTGCTCCCAGCAGCCCTCAGTCAGAGCAAGAAGCAGCCAGGTAAGTTGCAGAGCCCCCCTGCCCCCCCCAGTCCAAAACTGTCCAGTGGCACCTTTAAGACCAAGTTTTATTCAGGTACAAGCTCTCCCTCCTCTGCGAGGACAGATCTGCACGTTCCCCCCCCCCAATAGCTAGCAATCCAAAACAGTCCAGTGGAGCCTGAGCGGTGGGTGTTGCCTTCTGACACACTTCCAGTGATGTCGGTGTGTGTGGCATATATAAATAAGTTATGCTAATGAGTTATGCTAATGAGCTCCTGCACCTCCTTTTCTACAAAATGACCCCTGGAGACCAGCATAAATGCCCACCTCCCTGTCCATATGATGTGCAAACACATTTTCACTGTGATCTTTCCCAAAAGATTATATCAAACCAGGTTGAGAAAGATCGGAGTAAAGCGGGGGGGGGGCAGTATACGGCTACTCTCTGAGATTGCCTAATTGTGGTCCTTAACCACCGATTGTTACCAAGTTCTAAATCTAAATCCTTTACCACAATTCTGACAAAAAAGTAAAAGCAAAACAAAAAAAGGTTAAAGTCACATCAAAATTGAGGAACCCTACAAGACTGAAAATACTGAAATATTTAAGAAAGGGAAACAGACAGCACATTCTCACCAAGAAGAGAACAGGAAGACAGCGGCCCTGTGTAGCTGCAGCCGTCCCCAGGAGGAGAGAATTCTTGCTGCTGACTCAGTCGGAATTTCTCATGGGTTCTCTCCAAGCAGAAAAGTGTACAGCTGCCATAGCAACACCTTTCCCCTCTTATTATTTCATACATTCAGGAACTATGTTTCATGCTGGAGACTGGGGCAAATCTAGTAGACCCCACTGGTGAAAAGAGGGGATGAGGACCCTTAAATAAAAGAACTACCAGTACAGGGTATAGTTTACATTTAGGTAAGCCCTAGATTTTCCCAGGAGCTAAGACCAGAAAGAAAGACAGAGGGCTGAAGTCTCTTGGGGCATCGGCAGATATTCTACTCTACATGACAAAAGGAGCAGTAATGTGTCTTGACATCTGTAGATATCCCCTCAATGGGCCTTAAGTGTCAGAAGATGGCCTGGTTCAGCACTTGACTCCCCCCAGTTGATGGGTGTCTGTGTGAAAAGAAAGCACAAGATTAGAAGAGTTAGAAAGTGAAGGCGACAGTCTTCTGAGGCAAAGCATCTTGGGATGCAGGACCTCTTCTCCCTCTTTGGATCTGATGTGGGGAGATGGAGTGCCTCAGTGTTTCCTCCTGTATATTTATAAATAAAATACTACGGAGACAGCCACTTTAGACTTGTCACCACATGGAGAAGCAGAGCGCACGTAGCACTGCAATTTGGGGAAATTACAGTGGACCTTTTGGTTGTGAAGGATAAGGATGATTTCCTTTCATGTCTCCATCTCTAGACAAACTGATTTGCCCAGCATTCAGACCACAAACTGACACATTACTCCTCTGCTGGTGTTAGCAAATACAGTTGATGTAAAGTAGTTGAGTGATTGTTGTGGATGGGGAACATTTAGATAATTTATTATTCTTTTCCATTTTATTAAATCCTAGGTAGTTCTTAAAGCTTTTCCATCAACAAAATTTGAAAGCATTTTGAAAAGCTATCAGTTATCATGGAGCACAAAGCCAATTTAATTTAGGTATTAGTGCTAGATTTTTCCGGGCTGTATGGCCTTGGTCTTGCTATGAGGATGCCAGTCACAGCTGCTGGCGAAACGTCAGGTACCACAATACCAGGACCATGGCCATACAGCCCAGAAAATCTACAACAACTAATGAACTCTGGCCGTGAAAGCCTTCAGCAATATCACTTAGGTATATTTACACAACTAAATTTGGTTTCAGACAGTGGTTTTACTTAGTAGTACGAATCCTTATTTTGTATAGCTATCATTTTTGTACAGTGGTTTTACTTAGTAGTACGAATCCTTATTTTGTACAGCTATCATTTCTGTACAATGCATCAACAAGTCTCCAGGTTTATCCTCTGGCATCTCCAGGTAAAGGGTCTCAGGTACTAAGAAAGACCCCTATGTGCCTGAGACTCCAAAGACCCACCAGAGAAGTAGAATAGACAGTACTGAGCTCGATGGACCAGTGTCATCATAAGTGCATAAGTGATGGCTTTCATGTTTGAATGGGCTCTCACAGATAAACCTTAAATAACACCTCCCACCACATCAAACATAATGCTTTTTGGTTCATATGTAAATGTTTCGTGTTTACTTGTTAACATATGGAGTTGCCTTATACCAGCTTGGACTATTGCTCCACCTGGAATAATCTACTCCAGTGATCCTCAGCACAGTCCCTCTGGGTACCATGGTGCCTGCTGATAGATTTCTGGGCACCCATTTGTTTCATCAAAGTATTTCTTCCCTAAGGCGAAGAACCAGTCCTGGCTTTCTTCTGCCTCACTGGAGCAAGAGATGCTTCGGAACAAACCAGGGGACATCACCTTTGCCTCCATCAGAGCTGCCTCCATCATAGGAGAGTGCTTGGCTAGTAACCTTCCAGCATTTTGTGATTACCCTCAAGTCCCCATAGCAGCCATTCTGTGATGGTGTCTATTCTCACTTGCTTCCCTGCTCTATTCTGACCATCAGTGGCTTCCAGGTAAGGTTGCCAGCTCTGGCTTGATAAGTTACTAGATACTTGGGAGCACTGCTGGGGGGGGTTGGTTTCTCCTTAGGGTTACTAGGCCTGGCCGTCAGGAGATCATGGAGGGAGGGGCATGGGGGTGGCATAACATCACTTCCAGGGGGAATTCAGAAGTGATGTCATGCCATAGGCCTGCCGGTCTTTCCCCCCCCCCTCAAAGTGGCAGTAGGAAACAGGAACTGTGGGGGATCCCCCACTGCCAGTGAGGAACTGGCAACGCTTATTTCCACTAGACTCTATGGTACACCACAATGTCCCTCTGAAGCAGCCATTTTCTTCAGGAGAACTGATCTCTGTATTGTGGAGATTACTTGTAAATCCAGGAGAACTCTAGATCCCAGGTGGAGGTTAGTAACCCTACTCCCAGGCGTCAAGGTTCACTGATGCTCATGTAAAGAATTAAAATGAATGTGTGACCCAGACCTTGGACTTGAAACTATGTACAGATGTTAGCTAGCATGCCCAAGGAATGCAAACAGCTCATCCAGGATTCCAGTGCACACTCTGCTCCTCAATGTCTCCTTGATAGAGAAGAGACTACAAGCCCTCTCTGCATATTATGCTATGGATTATGGCCTTGTTTTTAAAGCTCTGCCCTTCTCTGTGCTACCGCCAAACTGCTGCTAAATTCGCAAATAACCGAGGGCCTTTTTTATGCTACCTAACTGGTATGGCTGACAAGGCTCCATGACTTGGTCTCACACTACTCTGATCATGTTGGAAATAAGGAAATCATGTGGGGCATATGATGAACTCGCATACTATGCCAGTGCAACCCCCTCCCTGGGAGCACTGGCACAGGAAAGTCAACTGAAGTCCATGGGTTTAGAAGGAGGCAAGTCTGCGTAGGGTTGCACTGTACATGCCCTCTGACATTCCTTTTATTACCAGTGTGGTTTTGTGGGAAGTAGCTACATGAGAAGAGGTTAACCATGCCATTCAGGTAACCTTAGATCTCGCTCTGAGTCAGACCAGTTATTCAATTTAATGCCTCGGGTTTCTTTGGGCCAGCACAGAAGGACACATACAATCAACAGGGACAAAGAGCATGAGTAAAGCCTTTATTCCATGTTTCCACAGTTTCTCCTCATCATCCATTAGTAAGGAGGGGGGGGGATTCTTCTCTTACCATTACATTTTTTTAATATATATTCCTCATGCCTGCCTGTACGTAGTGAAGCATAAAAGATCTGGGAAAGGGGGGGAAGGGAAGGAGCTGGTGGTAATTGTTTACAGACAAGCAACCCCAAGTGGCATCACTTGATTTATTGTCAAACCCAAAGGATTCAGTCCTGGGAAGCCAAGTTTTGTGCCCAGTAAAATGGGTAATTTTAGGAAGGACATCTGTTTGAAATGAATTTTTATACTGATGACAAAAGTTGATGAGCAGGGCCTCTATATGTGTGTTGCCTCACTGCGTGTCCATATGAGTACCACTCTCTTGTCTCTAATGAGAAACATGCACAGCAGACCTCGAGAGGACCAAAAAAAGAAATCACCAAAAGGAATGCTCAAAAGAAAAGAGTTAATTCTCCCATTTCCCCCCCTGCCCCCCCTTACTTCCTCTGAATAATGAAATTAGTTGTTCCACAGTCTCTTGAAGGACTAGTCTTGGTCTTCTTACAGAATAATACATGCTGCGCTCGCTATGAGAATGCTCTTCCAGTGAACTTTAATCTCCACATCTGTTATAGAGAAATAACTCTTATTCCCAATTGGCCGTTACTAGCAGAAGACTCAGAGTTCATCCATGCTTTAGCATATTTTTTTATTAGATGTACTTCAGCCTTACGGGCATAATAGATTGTTAGTTGCTATTTATACACCTCATTAAAATGCATCCACAAGTTTTATTCTTTTTCCTTTGACGAATGGGAGCAGAGGCTCGTACTTTGCAAAAGGTGAACAGTTGACCATTATCCAGCATTACCCTTTGGAATGCAAGAAAGAGAAACGACTGCTAAAAATCCATTGCTGCAGATGTGCAAATGACAGCATCCAAAGACTTTCCTCAGGGCACTTTTGCTTTGCTTTGCCAGCTTCGTGTATGAATTAACATTAAGAGTCTTGGGGAACTCGTTACAGAAAATGATTGATAGTCGTCTAATCTGTCAGGAATAGCTTTTCATTTTCTTGTGGATTCTGTTCTTCTGGCACCTTTCCAGGGTTTTTCCCTTTTTTGCCTTTAATTTGGTTTCAATGAAGCGATTTGGACAGAGACTAAAGATTCACGTTGTAGAAATTCAAAGAAAATATTCTCCCCCCCCCCCACCAGCAAAGACCACTGAGGTTGTGTTTTCAGGGTCTGTTGTGGAAAATGATGTTGCACACATCTCCTGAACTGATTGTACATGTTTTATGGCAACACTGATTTCAAGTCCCAATACAAACGGTTAGGCATCAGTCTAGAATCTGGGAGACCTGGGTCGAAATGTCCTCTCTGCCATGGAAGCTTGCTGAGTGACCTTGGGCCAGTAACGTTCTCTCAGCCTAAGCGACCTCACAAGCTGTTGTGAGAACAAAATGGAGAGAGGAGAACAATGCAGGCCACTTTCAGTCTCCATAGGGGAGAAAGTCAGGGGTATAAATGAAGTAAGTAAATAAATTTCTATTTGATGGGTTCTGTTGTTATCTCCAAGATCTGATTATTAAATGAAAAGGAACATCAGCTCATCTAGTAGCTATGATGAGCCTCACTCAGGCCCGTAGCCAGGATTTTTTTAGCTTGGGGGGGGCTTTTGAAAAGTCAGGGGGCACTGACATTTGCACACAGTCCCTGCATACTGCCCCATTTCTCTCCCCCCCAAGCATTTCAAGGGTACCTTTGAGGGAGAAGCAGGGGGAGACCCCGCATCTGCCTGCACTCCAAACCACAAATTTGTGGGGCCTTGGGAAGAACTCAGGGGGAGTGGGCCCCAGGAGGCCCCAGTGTGGCTATGGGCCTTACTACAAAGCCAAGTAAAGCAGTCTCTTTGGACAGCAGACTCCAAGAAGGGCATTCTTTTCCCTCCTCTGGGCTTTGTTTCTGGAGACTGTGGGTGTGTGATATTTCTAATGCAAGATCTTTGGATGAGATGAACAAGGGCTTCCTACTCAATACAGAAGTTGTCATGTCAGAATCTATAAGACAGAGGCATTGCCTTATGGGAGTTACAAGTGTTACGGAACTGGTAATTTGAGGATTTGTTCTACGATCACAAGCCCCTGGTCTGTTCGAGAAAAAAAGTCCAATCCTAAACAGAGTTACACTCTGACTCCATTGAAGACAAGTTGCTTTCCTGCCCTAAAAAGTTCACAAAGGACAAAATTCTAAGTAGGCTAATCTGTCTGAAGTGTTTGGGTTTAATGTTAAAAATATCCTTCCTGTCTTCTTAAATAGGATTGGATTATGTGCCATGCAGGCCCCATGTAGTCCATGAAACTCAGTTATAATGAGCAGTCTTAATGATGAAGAGAGCACCATTGATGGAAGTCTGGAGAGAAGCTGGAGTGATTTTTAGAGCTGGATGCCAGTCACTGGAGCTTTAGGGGACAAGGGGTAGACGTGATGTTGCACAAGGCGTGACATCACAACTAGATGGTGCTCTGGCAGTCCCCCCAAATGTACTTGCCATTTTTACAGGGGTCATTTCATAGAAAAAGAAGTGCAGGAGCTCATTAGCATAACGCATTAGCATAACTTATTTGCATATGCCACACCCCCTGACATCACCGGAAGTGTGTCAGAAGGCAACACCTACCACTCAGGCTCCACTGGACTGTTTTGGATTGCTAGCTATTGGGGGGGCGTGCAGATCTGTCCTCGCAGAGGAGGGAGAGCTTGTACCTGAAGGCGGGCCGGGGGGGGGGGCTCTGCAACTTACCTGGCTTCTTGCTCCTTGTGGTCCAACTGAGGGCTGCTGGGAGCAGGGGGTGGGGCTTGTTGCATGTGCCCGCCCCCTGGGTTCCTTACTGCCGGAGCTCCGCTCCTGTGCGCTCCCGCAGGAAATGACCCCTGCATATTTATATGGTACTTGCATGGCACTATCAACATCATTTTCACCCCCAGAAGTTTCTCCCATTGATCTGGGGAACAAGGGCAGGACCCAGCAGGAGCGTTCCTACCATAGCCAGGCAAATGGGAACCCTGAACAGGATAGTAATAAAAGGAATGCATCTGGATTCAGTGGAGACGTAGGCTGCACCACAGCATGGGTGTCCTACCTGTGGATGTACTGAATGTCCAAACAGGCAGAAGGAAAGAGTCAGACTGCCCCTCTTCTATCCTTGCCATGATTTTTGTGGGTCTGCCCTTGGTAGAAGAGCAATATTTTAACATTTTAAAATGCTGCATCCCATAATGAAAGGATATATTTTAAAAAAGGAGGCAGCATGCAGCGAAAGGAGGCAGGACCAAAATACACAAACCATGAAATAATTTCACAGGTCTATACTTGCGCATATATGTTTAGGCAGGTTGTTAGCACAGCAACATATACCCTTTCAAGAGCCATGCTGACAGATGGTTATACAAGCTGCTGTAATAAAACCAAGGGAGAATCAGCACTGGGTTGATGGCCAGTCCTCAGACACTACTGAGTCTTCAGATGTTACATTATTTCTGGATGCAAGTCGCATTCAGAGTAGCTGATTCAAATGGTGTTCAGCTAAACCTAAGATTCTCTGAATGCAATTTTACCTTGATTTAACTAGAGGAATGGGCATAGCAGCAACTGATATTTTTGTGCAGTAATTGCCACATGTTGCTGCCATCTTTGTGATTGATCAGGTGCTGCTATATGTTGAAAATCTAACAGCACAGATTTCACTTAAGGTGGAGAGAGTGGGAGAGATGATGTAATGGAGAGGCAGTGGAAGGATAAGAATAGAGCTATGCAAATGGCTAATAATAATAATAACAATAAAGAATATACAGGATTTGTGTTGTTTCTTCTAGGGAGGAAGTTCTAGAGATCTGCAATAGCATCCTTGTTCCCCCTAATCTAAAACATCACAGGCATTAGAACTCCTTAGATCCAGTTTATTTTATTTTATTTACATTACTTACAGTCCAACTTTCTTGCTGAGAGTCAAGGTGGTTGCGGATTATTGGTATAGCACAGCAATAATGTAATAGCCAACGATGTGTGAAGCTCAGATGCCAGAAGAATAAATGACTACCAATCTGATATAAAAAATTGCAACATTCAGAAATCAGTGGGGGATATTTCAGTCTCTGGGATATGCAGCTGCTGACCTGGAAGTCACTATTATCCAACAAAAGGTCTTCAAAGAGAGACTCCAGCATGAAAGGATCAAATTAGACATTATTTGAAAACGTTTGATGTATTTTTCTCGGACTCAGTCTAGAGGCATTGTCACCCATGGGTGTTAAGTTAGTTTAGCAAGCTGGAAAAATGATGTTACCATCAAATACAGCTGTTCCAAATTATCATTGCACTGAAATATAGATTTGAGCCTTACATAGAAGAGTCACAGGCTGTGCCTCTTATATTTCACAGCGATTTGGCTGCTACTGGCCAATTTTTTCTCTCTATGTACCCATCTCTGTGTGTGACAAGTGAAGATAACACTTGTCCTTAATTTGTATATGTCTGTATTCCCTTCAGAACACATTGATTTTATAATGAAAAGATGCACTGTAATATTTTTAAATAATTTGGATCTTACAAGGGCATCTCTCCTTGCCACCTATGGTACCCTGAATGGGGTAGAAAGGTAGGTAAGAAGAGTCTTCATTAAATAAATAAAGGAAAGAGAAAATAAAGCAAATCCATTGTAATATAGCATTAACTGGTTTGTTTTTTTTTAAAAAAACTTAACAATAAATATACAGAGTTTTGGACTGTTTTGCACTGCTTTCAAAAAGACATACGCAGGGCTTGGGGGGGGGGAGGTGCCAGAACTCTCAAGAGGGAAATAAAGTTTTCTGTCTGCATACTGAAAACTCATGAACTTTAAAATATTTTTTTAAGAATTTTGTTGAAGAAGTTCCAGAACTCTGTTCCGGCGCATCCCTCCAGAAAAAAAGCCCTGCATGATATATGTAGTTGACAAAGGAATGTGAAATTTAAACTGAATTGTAGGGAATTCAAAGCTATGGGAGTGGAGGGAATTATCCTGAAAAAAATATATGGGGCTTATATATTACAGGCTTTCCTCACATGTAATTGCACAACTGAATAATAAATATACAGGAAGGCAGAGTCGATACTTTCTGTTCCGCTCCCACAACTGAACACTTCCATGGTACAGAAAGACTGAACACTGTATGTCTTATACTGCTTGGCCTGCTGTTACCTCAGTGCATGTTGTACCTCTTTCCTCCTCATGATGTGACTACTCATGCTTGTATTTTAAGTCCATACTGGACCATTGCTATGAGCATCCCTTTGAATCAGGCTTGCCATGTTCCTACGGGGAATAAGAGATCTCCCACCCACCCCTGTGGGTTCTTCCCACTGCCACTCGTCTAAGTAGCAGAACAAAGATGGGAGCATATGCAGGGGCTGATCACCAGCAGCCCAATGAGGTGATATCACTTCCAGCTTGACCAGAAGTGCCCAGATTGCCTAGAGGCATGGGCTGGGTTGTCACCAGTATGCGGATGACACCCAGCTCTATCTGTTGTTGGGCGGCCTGTCAGACTCTAGTCCGGGAGATCTGGACCTGGTGTTGAAAGCCATGCCTGGTTGGCTCAGACTGAGTCGATTGAAATTGAATCCGATGAAGATGGAGGACTTGTGCCTGAGTTGGGGTGGACCAAGGTTAGGGATCCCACTCCTGACCTTTGATGGGGCGCTGTTGGTGCCAGCAATGGAGGTTAGGAGCTTGGGAATGCTCCTGGATGCCTCCTTAATGATGGAGGCCCAGGTAGCAGCCACTGCCAAGGCAGCCTTTTACCATCTACGGCTGATTAGGCAGTTGGTTCCCTTCCTTGAACACAATGACCTGGCAACAGTGATCCACGCATTGGTCCCCTCGAGATTGGATTACTGCAATGCTCTCTACATGGGGCTGCCCTTGTCCCAGATCCGGAAGCTGCAGCTGGTGCAGACTGCAGCAGCGAGGCTGTTGCTGTGCCTTCCTGTGCGGGAACACATCCAGCCCGCCCTAAAAGCGCTGCACTGGCTGCCAATAGCATACCGGATTCGGTTCAAAGGTGCTGGTTTTGACCTTTAAAGACCTATATGGTCAGGGACCTGCTTACCTGAAAGACCTCCTTTCCCCACATGTTCCCCAGAGGGCACTAAGATCTGGATCCCAACACCGCCTGGCCCTTCTGGGTCCCAAAGAAGCCAGGCTAGCGGTGACGAGGGCCAGGGCCTTTTCTGTGGTGGAATAAGCTTCCGGAGGACATCAGGGCCCTGCGGGACCTTCTGCAGTTCCACAGGCCCTGTAGAATGGAGCTCTTCCACCAGGCATTTGATTAGGCGGCTGCCGGTAACATCGTGGTCCTGGCCCGAACATCAGCACCAAAGTAACACTAGCACCAAAGTAATATCTGATAGCCTGGCAAGGAAACTGGAATGTGGCGATTGTTATATCTGGATGCCAAAAGAATGCTGCCATTGTTTACTTGCACTGCTAGCACTTCGCATTTTGTTGTGGGTTTAGCTGTTTTATCTGTTTTAATATTTTTATAATGTATTTTTATATATATATGACTGTAAGCTGCCCTGAGCCTGCCTTCGCCGGGAGGGCAGGATATAAATCAAATAAATAAATAAATAATTGCATTACTGGTGACTCTAAAATTTGGTCAAAACTTTATACTTAAACCATGGAGTTTTGACTGAATGCTAGAGTGTCATGGGCAATGTCATTACGTCATGTCTGGTTAGGCTAGAAAGTGCCTTCAGTGCATTACCAGCAATGTCATGACATCACCGGCAAGGCCCTTCCCCAACAACCTTGTGCTAGCATCCCTACTCAGAATAAAGTGTGTGTATAAAGTGCCATTAATTCACAGCTGACCTATGACAATCCCAGCGCATGGCTTTCAAGGCACTTAGTGAGAAGCAGGGGTGGTTTTGTCAGTGCCTTCTTCTGCAGAGTCTTTCTTGGAGGTCTCCCCACCCTGCTTAGCCTCCAAGATTCGATGAGCTGGCACTATGCCATGCCACCTTCCCTCCCACTCGGAATAGTAGACACTTGGAAACTCTTGAGAATGGCATGTGACAGGGTGTGATTGTAAGACAGTGAAAGATTTAGAATATTTGGTGATGCCTACCTCGCCATATTGATCTGTGCATGTTACCTAGCAACACTGTTGTGAGCTTTCTATAGGAAACATGGTTTAAGTCTATGAAAGGCATTTATTTGGGTTCTTTGTTGTTGTTGTTTTTAGGTTACCTGCTTCTTCCTACTCCTTGAATTTCCAGTGGAGCGTAACAGCATCCCCAGTCATGGGATATGATGACTGAGGAAACATGCCCTTAGGCTAATGAGGGGCTGCACAGTCAGGGCCCTGTGCAAGCACATGCCTAAGCTAATAATTCATTTGGTTCTGCTGAGCTGAAAGCACAAAAAGTACCATCTGGGCATGCCCTTAGGTTATTATGCCTCAGTAGGAGCTCTGATACAGCCAAGGCCCCATGCAACATCACACTCGATAGCTCATTCAGTATGGCCGAACAGCATGCACGAGACTATGAGAATGCCTGTAACGCGCAACGATGAGCACGCAAATCATTTCTGCTTACTTAACGTGGATTTCTTGGCTTATTATCTGGTTTAATTCGGAAAGATACTACGGAATGCAGCCTTAACCCTACCGCAGTCAAGGAAGGGGGTTGTTGTGATTTCTCTATTGTGTACACATCCCATAAACAGCGTGTGTGATAACATATCCTGGAAATGCAGATGGAGGAGATAGTGAGCTGGGCCTCATATCTGGAGCGCTTTTTAAATGTCTGCTTGTTGCGTTCACATAAATTTTGACTCTGTAAAAAGATCCATTGTTCCCTGCCTCTCCCCCTCCCCCTCCCCCCCAAAAAAATTAAATGCCAGCAACCCAGCAGTTTTGAGTAAAACTATACAATAACACAACAGAGTGCATGCCAGATGGAGGGGGGGGAGGTCCTCCTCAGAAAGAAGTTTATTTTCAAGCCTCCAAAAGGATACTCAAATTGACCGGGGGCGGGGGGGTTTAGACGAGTTTTACAAATATGTCCAATTCATTGATCGTGTCCTTATAATTTTGCAAGGTTTGCAATTTTTACAACTTCTGTGGGTTTGCATTTTCTCACAAGAAAGAGCCTTTTCTTTCTTTCTGTGAACTGTAATAATGACAGGATACATTACTATAATTATGTATATATTGAAATGCCTGAGTAACAGGGATTGGGAAAAGGGGATCACAAAGATTTGCAGACCTCAGCTGTGTGCAGTGATTCCCCCCCAGCAAGGCACACTAACTGCTAGAGAAAGGACTGATTGCACCTCACACAGTTGTTGAAGCTAAGCAGATCTGGTCCCATGAGCTACCTGGATGTGAGGCCACCTGGGAATCATATGTGAGCAACTCTGAACTCTTAGAGGAAGAGCAGTGGAGAAGATAAAGAAAATATATTATGCTGTAATGTTGTTTAGAATTGGGATGCCAGCCAAGAGACTGCTTTTTCTAATGGACTCAGGTTTATGAATGTAACAGGATGTCTTTCTGCTATAAACCTATGGCCTCTTAATTCCCATCCTACTCCATTTTATAACTATTCCCTTCGCCATGACTTGGAGGATGTTATAGAGACAGCAACCACCCCAGTGTTGATGGCAGCTGATCACCCATTATGCACTCTGTAGGAATTTAGCCACTGACTAGGTCACATTAGAATAGTTAACACAAGATTTACATAGGATTTAACAGATTTTTTAAAAGTTATTTATTACATTTACACTTTGTTCATCCTCCAAGGATCTGAGAGTGGCTTATACACAGTTCGCAGGTGCCCTCTCATCTGTATATATTCCAGAGTTAAATTTGCTTAAGTTCAGCAGTAGAAATGCATCATGTTTTTCAGACCATTCTATGAGTCAGTATTCAAGAACAATGGATTTTGTCCAGTGCTGCTGATGTGGACGGTGGTAAGGATGTGCGGTGGCTGAAATTGTTGAGAAGGTATTCATTTTTCCTTTAGAGAAAGGAGATATGCTCCATATGCTTATCTAATTCCCTCTTGAAGCTGTCCATGCTTGTAGCCGCCGCCACCTCCTGTGGCAGTGAATTCCCTGTATTAATCACTCTTTGGGTGAAGAAGTACTTCCTTTTATCTGTTCTAACTGCCCACGAGTTCTTGTATTGTGAGAAAGGGAGAAAAGTACCTCTTTCTCTACCTGCTCTATCCCATGCATAATCTTATAAACCTCAATCATGTCACCCCTCAGCCGTTGTTTCTCCAAGCTAATGAGCCCCAAGTGCTTTAACCTTTCTTCATAGGGAAAGTGTTCCAACCCTTTTATCATTCTAGTTGCCGTTTTCCACACTTTTTCCAAAGCTATAATATCCTTTTTAAGGTGTGGTGACCAGAACTGTACACAGTATTCCAAATGAGGTCGCACCATTGATTTATACAGGGGCATTATGATATTGGCTGATCTGTTTTCAGTATCCTTCCTAATAATCCCCAGCATAGCATTGGCCTTTTTTATCGCAGTCACACACTGTCTTTGACATTTTCAGTGAGTTATCTACTACAACTCCAAGATCTCTCTCTTGGTCAGTCTCTGCCAGTTCGGACCCCATCAACATATATTTATAGTTAGGATTTTTGGCTCCAA
>NW_015160902.1:136300-219404 GCF_001447785.1 Gekko japonicus
ATGTTGATGCCCACTCGCCCATCCTTGACAGATCCCCTTGGAGTGCCTCACAATCCTCCCTGGTTTTCACCACCCTGAACAACTTTGTATCATCCACAAATTTAGCCATTTCACTGCTTACTCCTAACTCCAAATCATTAATGAACAAGTTAAAAAGCATCAGACCGAGTTCCCTGTGGTACCCCACTGCTTACCACCCTCCACTGAGAAAATTTCCCATTTATACTCACTCTCTGTTTCCTATTAATTAGCCAGTTTTTGATCCACAAAAGGACTTGTCCTTTTATCCCGTGATTTTTGAGCTTGCTTAGGAGCCTTTGATGAGGAACTTTATCAAAAGCTTTCTGGAAGTCAAGGTAAACATGTTGTCCACATGTTTGTTCAACCCCTCAAAGAACACTAAAAGGTACTGGGACAAGATCTTCCCTTACAGAACTCATGTTGAGTCTGCCTCAATAGGTTTTGTTCATCAATGTGCTTACTAATTCTTTCCTTAATAACAGTTTCCACCAATTTACCCAGTATCGACGTCAAACAGACTGGCCTGTAATTTCCCAGATCTCCTCTGAAACCCTTTTTAAAGATGGGAGTGATATTAGCTACCTTCCAGTCTTCAGGAATGGAGGCAGATTTTAATGAAAGATTACATATTTTTGTCAGGAGATCCACAAGTTCACATCTGAGTTCTTTCAGAACTCTCGGATGTATGTCATCTGGGCCTGGTGATTTATCAGTTTTTAAATTGTCTATCAGTTGTAGGATCTCCTCTCTCATCACCTCAATCTGACTCAGGTCTTTCAACAGCCCTCCCGAAGTCAGCGGTTCTGGAGTGGGCAAGCACTTCTCCTCTTCCACAGTGAAGACAGAGGCAGAAAATGCATTTAGCTTCTCAGCCATTTCCCTATCATCCTTCACTAATGCTTTTACCCCTTGGTCATCCAAGGGTCCCACTGCCTCCCTGGCTGGTTTCCTGCTTCTAATGTATTTGAAGAAAGTTTTACTGTTGGTCTTTACGTTTTTCGCTATATGTTCCTCATATTCCCTTTTTGCCTGCCTGATCACAGACTTGCATTTTATTTGCCACAACCTGTGTTCCCATTTATCAACCTCACTGAGACTAGCTTTCCACCGCTTAAAGGAATCCTTATTACCTTTTACAGCTTCCATTACTTTGTTTGTTAACCATGCAGGCTTTTTTCTATACCTGTTTGTGCCTTTCCTAACCTGCAGAATATGTTTTTTCTGAGCTTCTAGGATTGTAGTTTTAAATAGTTTCCAAGCTTCTCCAATGGTTTTGACCCTTTCTACTTTTCCTTTTAGTTTCTTCCTCACATGTCCCCTCATATCAGAGAAGCTACACCTTTTAAAGTTAAAAGTGGTTGTGTCAGTCTTTTTGTCCAATTCCCTATTTATATAACTGTTGAACCCAATAACATTATGGACACTGTTCCCAAGTGGTGCAATCACTTTTACATCTCTCACCAGGTCTTGGGCATTACTTAGGACCAAATCCGGGATCGCCTCTCCCCTGGTAGGTTCCCTGACCATCTGCCTCATAGCACAGTCATTGAGAGTGTCTAGAAACTCCCTGTAGAAAAGCAACAGCTGCCCCCTCATGAGCCAACCCAAAACAGAGACTTTTCATCTCCTGTCAGCTTTCCCCCAATATTCAGTTTAAAAACTGCTCTGCCACCTTTTTGATTTTAAGCCCAGCAGCCTGGTTCCTTCTCTGGACAAGTGGAGACCATCTCTCTTGTACAGCTCCCTCTTGTTCCAAAAAGCATCCCAGTGCCTAACAAAGTAGAGTAAGAAGAAGAAGACCATAAACACTTCTCCTGAGAGGAGATAACATCCACTCTCCAAGTGCCGTTTCCTTTAATATACAGGACATGAATGTGTTCATAAGTGATTGTGCCTTTGATGAAGATGGGGTGGGGTGTATAGAAAAATGGCCTGACATAATGCAAATTAAATTTCCCACATTAAGCCAACTGAAACTCATCATGAAGGGACTTTCTCTCACAGTTTTGTGGAGATTAAAACTTACAGTTTAACATTTGTAACTATATCAAAATATAGCAGCTTGGATCCAATGCAGCATTTCTTTGGGCGGAAGGATTTCCACTCATGGAGCACAAGTTTCTTGCCTCCTCCCCTCCCACCATAGCCTGAAATGCTGCTCCAACACCCACAGAAACACAGCATTGCATCTGAGCCAGTATCAATCATAACTTTAGCTGTAAGTCAAAGGTCAAAATAGTATTCATTTTGCTTCTGACTCAGATACTGGGTAGCTTACAAACAAAATCAATTTAATAATATACTTTTACCCGTTCTCTGCTACTTTAAACCAAACTACATATCATTCATTTGGAAGGCAGCATGGTGTAGGCCGATCTCATCAGATCCCAGAAGCTAAGCAGGTGAGTACTTTGAACGGACGCCACCAAGGAAGACTCGGGCAAACCACCTCTGCTTCTCACTTCCCTTGAAAGCCCCTTGCTTGGGGTCACCATAAGTCAGCTGCAACTTGAGGGCACTTTACACATACAATGTGTCCCTAAGGCACTGCAATCTTCTATCAGCAATAGTAAGTAACAAGATTTAGAGGCATTCACAAGGCAGCATTGCCAGCACTGCACCAAAATTGCAGGGGAAAGTTAATGGGTAGGGCAAGATATAAATCCCAAAATAAATAAATAAATAAATAAATTCATGACCTCATATGACAATGGCTATATGAATCAGACCTCAGGGTCATAGATGTCCATTATATGGAGGAGGAGTCCACTGAGGACCAAACCAGAGATGACAGTGTCCTTGTGTCTGCAACAGAGATGCTGCCACCCTTTTAAGCCCAAAATGGACATTTTTAAATTGAAATGGGGGTGGCATCCCCATGGCAGACACAAGGACCTATGCAATGCTCACTTCCAGGTTTGATTACTGCAATTCACTCTACACAGGCTTACCCTTGAGGCTGACCTGGAAATTACAGCTGGTACAAAATGTGGCAGCATGCCCGGTAACGGCGACACCTGTGCAGGTTCACGTTTGGCAGCCGTTCCGCCAATTGCATTGGCTGCCGGATGAGTTCCGGATCCACTTCAAGGTGTTGATAATAACCTTTAAAGCCTTACACAGCCTGGGACCAGCATACCTGAGGGACCGCCCCAAAGAGAGTTATGCTTGATGGATCAGCATCTCCTGGTGGTCCCTGGCCCGAAAGACATCCATCATTCCTTGACCAGGGCCATGGCTTTTTCTACCCTGGTCCTTGCCTGGTGGAACATGCTCCCTATAGAGATCAGGGCCCTGCGGGATCTTCTTCAATTCCACAGGGCCTGTAAGATGGAGCTGTTCCACCAGGCCTTCTGCTGAGGCAGTGGACGTCCATATATGGCCTCCCTGAAGTTTTTGCCACCCATTTTAACAACTACTGGCCTTTATCTATATCTCATTATAGGCTAGAACCTCTTGCAACTATTAAAATCTTTACTGTAAGACTGTGACCACCATTTTAATGTATATGATAGTTTTAAATATTTTAATTATTTATTCTATTAATTAAATGTTGCTTTGTATTGATAACATGTTGTTGGCCCTGAAAGTGGTGCTATGAATACATAAAACTGCCTTCTAATGAGTCAGATGGCTAGTCTATCAAGGTCATTATTGTCTACTCATACCAGCAGTCGCTCTCCAGGATTTCCTTAGAAAAGTCTTTCAGGTCACTCGATCCTTTTAAGTGGTGATGCCAGGGATTGAACCTGGGACCTTCTGCATGCAAAGGAGATGTTCTAGGGCTAGGCCAAACTACATAATATGTTTTTGATGTAGTGGTTAAGTGAACGGACTCTAATCTGGGAGAATCAGGTTTGATTCCCCACTCCTCCACTCACAGCTGCTGGATGACCTTGGGCAAGCCATAGTTCTGTCAGAGCTGTTCTTGAAAGCAAGAGAGAGAGAGAGCTCTCTCAGCCCCACCTACCTCACAGGGTGTCTGTTGTGGGGAGGGGAAAGGAAAGGAGTTTGTAAGCCATTCTGAGACTCTGAATGAAGGATGGGATATAAATCCAATCTCCTCTTCTTCTCTTCTTTTTTAATGAGTTGGGTCACTTTCCCACAGCAGCAGGGGAGAACATCATTTCTAAAACTTGAAGGAGCACATGGAGTACCAAGCATGTGCAGCTCCAAAGTTATGCAAATAACCTCCCCACTGGTGTTATTTGGATTGGGGAAATGGCATGGGAAGGCAGAAGCCCCTCCTCACCCCATGCTGGAATCCCAAGTCAAACAGGGCTCCTGTAGGCTTTGAAAGTTTATGTTCCCCAAAGCTGCTGTGTGACTGCAAGTCTGGTCCAGGATGTGTTTAAAAATGTATCATATAATCTGGCCCAGAGCCACAGCTGTTCCATTGCCAGAGATCTCCTTTTCTCCCTTTCCTAAGGGATGGAGAGAAGAAGGCATGTGGGAACACATGAAGAAGTTATTCTCAAATATACAAAATCTATCACCTCAGTCTCAAGGACTGTACTTACTTCTTCTGGTTAGTTTAGCTGCTTTGTATTTCAGCCAAACTTAAATTCAGAAGGGAGAACACATGGAATCTTCTCTTTCTAAATTCTCCTTTGCTGCACAAGGAAGGCAGTCCTTACATGACTTTTACCATCCGATGTTCAGGCAAGAGAACAACCAGACTTATCAAAACAAGTCTGCAAACCACTGTGTTCCTTAGTAGATCAACATACTGCAAGAGCAAGGGGAAACAAAACAAAATGGATCACAGTGTATGAGAATACAACCAGAAAAATCACTGTGATGCATGGCTCTTATCTGTATAAAAATACCAATAAAGAATATATTATTAAAATTCCAGTCTTGTATTTTTGGCTTTGTAGCAGTTCATACAACAATACACTTTAATTTTGTTTAAATCCTACAGAAACGAATCCATTAGGTCTGTAAAAGACCATGTGATTACAATGAAAGAAAGAAGCAGTCCAATAAAGAATGTAGCCCACTTAATATCAAAGAATCTCCCACTGAAGTTTCATTTAATTCCGCAGACAATACAGATTATAATACTCCGAGATCAATGGAATCTGTGATGACGACAAGTAACCGACTGTATACTCATTTCACACAGGGTCTTCTTCCTGGCCAAAATAGCTTCCCAGAAAGTCACGCCTTCTTATTATAGTTTAATACAGACCCAATACCCAACTGTAGAAGGGACAGCCAGTTGATTATTAATTGTCATATAAAGCAAACACTTTCAGATTTCAGGATTTGTGCCACCAATCTTGAAATTTGAAGGCATTTGCTTTGTATGAACACTGCCCTGAATTCCTTGGAGAAAGGGTGGGATGAACATATACTAAATAAATAAATAAATATCATCTTCATGCAGATATAGCCCAAGGCGTCTTGGTACCTGAGGCTTAAAATTTATATGCCATCCATCGCCGTGATGGTAAAAAACACAGTTATAAACTAAATAACTGACCACTTGGTATCCTTTAATTATACCCCCAGATCTGCCACCCTGATTGAGATAATAGTAGGCCAACTCTGCCTTTATACCCTACTTACAAGCTCTCAGAAGCATCTGTTTTGACATTTGTGATGTCCGCACTGTCATTTTTGTCACTCGTTTGTCCCTATTGCTTCAGCTTCCCCCCCCCTCAATGTGTTTCGCTTTCTCTAGTAGTCGCAGAGGGAGCAAAACACATATGGAAGGGGGGGGGACCCCAGTGCAAAAGGGAAAAACAAGTGGCAAAAGTGACAGTGTGGAAGTGGCCATAGTTGGGGACAGAATTCTGGAAGGAATGGGACTAGACTAGGAGTAGAAAATATATGTTTGGGAAAAGAGCACTTACCCAATTTGTCTGAGGTATTCTGGCAGCTCCTACTTTCTCTTGTCCTTTCTCGGAGTGGGGAGGGAGGGGGACACACACAATGATGTTTGAAATCCTATCCTCAGGCCTCCTGCTGACAAACTGCAGCTATTGCTTATGTTCTTTCCTAGCTTTGTGCTTCTTCAGGATAGACACAAAAAGACTATTTTAAGGACATTACAGTAGAGCTCAAATCTCTGCATATTATACTATCAGTGGTTTGGTTTTATTGTGCAAAAAGCCTGCCAACTCTAGAAAAGCAGTTGTTTGCCAATGGAAAGCAAAGCTGTTCTTCTTGTTGTTGTTCCTGGTTATAATCTAGAGATACCAGGGCTAGGCAAAGTAAATTAGCAATTTAAACCTGTATTAAAAATATAGGATAAGTAGCACTGGTCCTGGCAACCAGCAGGAGACTGAGGAGGGCAGGGACATGGGGAATTGGCTACCAGGTTCTGGGGATTTCTAGACAGGACTGATGTCATTTCTGTGACAAAGCCGGAAGTGACATTAGTCCTCTCTAGGAATTGCCAAAACCTCTATGGACCCGATGGCCATTTTAAATATTATTTTTCTCCCTCCGGAGTTTCTCTCACCCCTACTGGGGGACTGACAGCCCTAGAAATAAGCCATGAATTATACAATATATAGGAGGCCTCTGGTTAGAGAATGACATCTTCAAGAAGGGAAAGTATACAATCATGAAAAATGACACAGAGAAACCAAGGAAACATTCAGTTGCCCTCCATCACATCTAATTTAGTCCTTAATTAACTGTTCATGCAAGTGTTGTTGTAAATCCCATAGCCTCAGGATTTACTGATGAAGAATCCTTTCTATCCCCTTCAGATAACCTCTTCTGCTTCATAATTGGATGGATTTTGGGATGGTATTCAGCCAGCTTCTCTGATCATTAAAATGGGAGAGGGTTACACTAACAGGTCCCCTTTGACCACCCATAAAGCTATGGTGACAATCATGGGACCTGTATGGCCAAATATCATGTAGAATGGGGGGAGGGTATACTACAGAGAAAGCAGTGAGCAAAAAAGCTGGATCCCATCCTTTGTATTGTTCATTATATATACTTAGGATTTTTAGTCAAGCTATGATGAGTCACCTACCTGATACATTTCTTAACCTTGGTCACACAACTTCTTAGACTGTTCCTTTTTCGACGAAACAGGGGGAGAAATCATTCCAATGACAATTTATGACCAGAAGAAGAAGAAGAAAACTTAACCAGGAGCTGTAAAAAAAAAGTCTAAATAATGTTGAATGGCTTACACTATTATGTGAGCATAAATGAGGTGGAAAATGCAGAGTAATTTTAATAGAAGGATTGTCCCATGAAAGACCTCTCTTTTTAGTATAATATCATTTCTGGCAAATAAGCTTCATTATAGCTGTTTAAAGCTGTTCGTCTTTAACGTTTTCCACTTTTGGTGAAACATCAACCACATAGTAGAATATGGCATTTTATAGCTGTGTGTTGTGTGTGTGATCCTGACATCCTGAGCAAGTTGAGCCTAATGGAGCTGGGGACTTTTTTGGTACTAATGTCTCAGAAGTAAACCTCAGATCAGATTAATCTCAGACAGACTGACACTGATACCACTGCAGAAAATAGGGAGGAAGGTCAGAAAATTCCCCCATTATCTCACCACTGTGCATTGTTATTTATATCAATAGGGAGACATACTGAGTGGCAGAACAGTCCCAATTTTGGAAGAGTGACATTGCAGTCAACCAAGTCTTGTTGTTAATGATGAAGAAAAGTTAAGGGGCAACAATCTTATTAAATATGGAAATACTTCTTTATCTCTTTACTAATATTTAGCGGGTGTTGTGTGTGTGTTTTTTAACCAATTGGGTTCATTCCAAGGTCTAGTTGAAGAGCCACCCACAGCAAGCATTCCCTGCTGGCATCTCTGGAACTGAAATATTTTTGTCTTACAAGGCCTGCTAGAGAAAGGAGGGGGGGCGGAATTTGAAGGTCAAACTGATAGCTGGTAAGTGATTGCTTCCACATGTACTCGGCCATATTTCCTTGATACAAACAAGGACAATGAAGAAACATCGAAAGAATCACCCTACCACCATCTACTGAAGCCAAGGTCCTGGATCTGCAATCCACCTAAAGCTAGAGCCAATAGAACTCTTCGTGGAAAACAAGTAGAATGTTGCTATTGTTCTATTACGGGTACATTTCCAGCTGTGCCAGCCTGTGGGAGAGGAACAGAATAGCTGCCCAGTCTGTAAAAGGAAAAGGTCAAAGTGCTACAGCGAGGCACCATAATTCTTCAAAGAAACGGGCATCCAAATATATATGTGTGATAATACATAAACCCCCTTGCTTCACTTCAAGATGCAGACGTGCTCTTTTACTGTAAATGTTTCACAGATATGATGTTTTGTTATTAAGGGGAAGGAGTTCTTTTTTCATAAGCCGGTTCATCTGAAAAGAATATGCCAAAAAACAACAAAGAGAGCTTTAAAAAAAAGGTTTTGTCACTTTAAATGTTTATTTAAATCCTGTGCAGAATGACTGTACGATGCCAATGAGATTTATTTTCCCCTTCATTTGTGGTTCCAACTTTCTTTACATAAAGGATAGCTAACAAGCTGATTTTAAATGTTTGGAGATTTTGGTACACTTTATTTCTGTCACCAGAGGAGAGGCAAATAATACATCAGTCCCGGCTTCAGGCCAGGTCGATCTGACCCTAGAAGCAGCCCAACAGACATCATGGTTTGAACCACATTTTAGAGGATCACTGTACTTGCACAGCCGCTCTCCTCTCCTCCTTCTCCACCCACCCACTCCTACATCTGAATTCAAAACGTCTGTTTGTGACTCCCTGTCTACATCTGAACCAGCAAACTATGGTTCATCCTTGGCCTCCCAAGTCCTAGGCAGGAGTAGAAACCTCTTCAAAATGCTGTTTGAGGAACTGAAACATTATGTGGAAACCAGTTCATAGAGTCCTTCCTGGTAGGACTGTCAACCAACTGGGGGGAGGGGAATCCTTGCCGGGAGAACAAGTTTTCCTCCCAGTCTCTTAAAAAAGTTATAAACCCTATTGGTGTTGGAATATACAAGGTCTACAGTGCATCTACTTGAAGAAGGTCAGAAGTGCAGCCTAGAGGGGACAGCTGAAGGACTGCTAATTAGCATAGCCAGATTAGGGACTTCCCACAATTTCAAATCATGTCCCTCCTGTCTCCTGATTGGCTCTTTAGAGACTTCCTGCTCCTACTGAGCCCTCCCCCTTTGTCCTGTCTCTCAAAGCAGTTAGTCAGCTCTTCTGTTCTATCAGAGTTTATTTCTTCTTTACTTAACCGAGTTATTTTCTTTAAACAGTTGGTGCTCCGTTCCTCTGCATGATGAACAAAGCTAACACTTTATGATAGTGGATTGTTTTTAGATGGTTTTATTTATGTCATAATTGTTCTTATGTTTTATCTTTTGTAAGCCACCCTGAGCCTGCTTCGGTGGGGAGGGTGGGGTTTAAATCAAATAAATAAATAAATAAAATGTAAACTCTGCCAACAACAGGGACAGAGACTTTTTGTACTTGGCTCTGCCCCCAGACCTGCCAGAACCCAGTGGGCCCAACCCCTAACTGTATTCACGTACCTGTGCTGAGCTCTGCTACCTGAACCAGAAAGTGCCATCTCTCAATGTCTATTCAGTGCCAGAATTTCTGTTTTTATTTCAAGAGCTAACAACCTTATTCCCTGATCCTCAGTTCTAGTGCCACTAGCAAATGTACAGCAGTAGCTTGCTTCTGAAGAAGTTCTGTGTGAAATGGTGGAGGAAAGTGCCATCAAGTCACAGCTGACTTATGGTGACCGCACGGGGTTTTCAAGGCATGAGACGTTCAGAGGTGGTTTGCCACTGCCTGCCTCCACGTCACAACCCTGGTATTCCTTGGAGGTCTCCCATCCAAACATTAGCAAGAGCTTAGCCTCTGAAGTCTGACGAGATCGGGCTACCCTGGGCTATAGAGTTACCAAAGTCCAGCTGGGGGGCTGGAGGTCTCCCCGAATTACAGCTGAGCTCCATACAACAGAGATCAGTTCCCCTGAAGAAAATGCCTGCCTTGGTGAGTGGACTCTATGGCATTATGCCCTAGTGAGGTCCTTTCCCTCCCCAGACCCTGCCCTCTCCAGACTCCACCCCCAAATCTCCTACAGCTTCCCAACCCAGAGTTGGCAACCCTATGATTTCTTCCACTTACCAGCTTGGACTGCAGCCTAGTTTATTTTAAACCCAGGAGAATCATTTTTTAAAAAATCAAAAATAAGATAATTTTTTAAAAAGCCTTCTGTAAAATTGTGTTAGAAACGGTTTTACCACGGAATGTGCACCCAGGCCAATAGGCAAGGCCATCCCTTTTTGTTGGGAGGGGGCACTGGATGATGGATGAGGCCAGTATGTAGGGCCATGAATAATAATACAACCTGCCCAACCTCTCCTGCAAATTCTGTTTTCTTGTCACTATATAGCTGCACAGTTTAATTTTTAGATTCACCACACACACACACACACACACACACACATGCTATAAACCTCTATTTTTTTCCCTGCAAGATCTCACATGCCAGGTTTTCATTCGAGCTTTCAACAGTTGGAAACATGTTGGGCTTTGCATAGAAACCCTCATTTCTATATATAATTGTTCAAGTCACGATCAGTGGTTCACAAAGTCAGCTGATTACTGCTGTCTTTGACTCAATACTCAGTGACCACCAATGTGAGTACTAATTATTCATTTCACCACCGATTGACTGACAAACTATGCTGATTGTTTCCCCCTGCCTTCGCCTCATTAATCTGCTCTGGAAATGCTGGAAAACACAGCAGAAGAAACTGATTTTAACTCATGGGACTTGTATTGGGACTGCAAAAGTATGAGCGTGACTGGGATTTGATCTCCTAAGATAGTCTTCGTTTGCTAAAGTAAATAACTGGATGGAGCCATTTACGGATCAGCCTCCCATTCCCGTGGCTATCATTGGCTGATTACCTCCTTTATTTATGAAAGCACTAACTCTGGTCAGAGCTTCTGGTTTTCTACAACATGACTACAAAATATCATTTCTTTCCTTTTCCTTCCATACTCGTCATTACTCCAACTGATCTCTTAGCCCTATTTCCTCTCCCAGAAAGCTCCAGAGACTAAAGCTGTACAAACAAACAACCCCCAATTTACAAGGCCAGCAGAAAAAGATAACACAAAGTGCCACTTTCCTTACACTACAGTTCTCTCCATTGCTGGCTATAAGTAACAGAATGGAGTGCTGGGAAATTCCATAGCCAGGGGTCAAGGAGCCTGCCTGCAGGTAGCAGAAGGTTGGAAGGCCCTCATTGGAGAGTTCTACTTATTGTTCACGAGATCTTGTGAAACAGTATGCTGCACAAGAAAAACTATTTCTTCAGTATAATTCCCATCTTTCCTGAAGTAGAACTCAGATGAGTCAGTGATGAGGTTTTCTGTTTTATTTTTAGCTTCTGTATGCGGTAAGCATATGGAACGGATCTTCATTCCAAAGGTCATCTCCATATACCATACTGTTACGTGCTTCTTAGGTTCGGATACTATTAATGCTCAAAACCTATACATAACACATGGTGCTACAGGGGTACATTGTGATTCCCCCCCCCATGACAATATAGCTCCTGATTTTTTCCTAATTTCACTGCATCACTGTCAGTATCAAAGATGTCACTGAAATAAAGCTTTGCTTGAGAGAGTTTCTGCTATACCAGCAACTAAGGAACTATAATCCTGATTGGGTGGAAAGGCAGCATAAAAATGTTTTAAATAAATAAATATAATCTGAAAATGACACACCCAACTGCAGTATCTCAGGACATGTCCACATGGCCCTTGGTTAGGAATCAAGTGCATAGATATGACCCAGGCTGTTCTGGCAGTCGAAAGGCATGGGTTTAACCCCAGCTGATCTCTCACCTGTGGGAATGGAGGACCCAATGGGATTCAGGCACAGTACAAAAGTGTATGCACACAAGGGGGGCGGCTGGGAATCTCACAGTGCAATCTCCCGTGGTATTTCTTTCCCATCCCAGCAAATCCCATCCCTGCTTGATTATTTCACAGTCTCAGCAAAGACATTTGTTGTTATCACCTCTGCTCATATTGGGTCTTACGAACGCACTGAGATAGCGGGGTTGAAGATTCTGTAGACAGAAAGCACTAGAGTGACACACAACCCCAAAATCCCAGCTCCCAACTGAAAGCTGCCATTTGAAGTTTTCTAGCAGAGTGCTAGTTGTGGCAGGAAAGTCCCGCATGACTGGCCCTGCAACCAAATACCGCCCTCGCAGGCTTCACATTCCTACCGCAGACACAAGAAACAGCACCACAGGAAGGCACCTCCCCTGGGGTTTGGTGACGGTGTGGCGGGTGTCTTTCACTTAAATAGCAGGCTGGCATGTGCCTACTCTCTGGCAGCTGTTTTTCCTGTGCTCTGATGGACTCTTTTCACAACTTCCCCGTGTTGCAAGCAATACTCTGCTGCAGCTCAAGCTGTGGAGCTTCATCGTAAGAAAGAACAACCAAGCTTTCTAGTCGCTCTGGTTGAAGGTCATGAGGATTTCCCTGGGTTCTGCCAGGGTCTTCTGCAACCAAGTAGCAACCTGGAATGTTGATTTTTGTCATGGGGAAATCAAGTAGGATATGGTGCAAGATCGATGGCCAGTCCGCTTCAGGAGAGGGATATCCAACAACCAACAGTAGACCATGTCTGGGTTCACACAATACCTGGATTCTGGGCAATGGCTGTTGTTGGAATATTGCCAATTCCCATCTTCTCTTTTATGATAGTAGCAGTGCACTTCAAAATACAATGTCCACTCCCACATCAGATAGAAATGAGGAATAAGAATGTCAAGTTGTCATAAGTCTATGTAGCAGCATTTCAAGAGTACATTCAGACACTTCTAATTTGAAGTTAACAGTTCCAGACTAAGGCTGGGGATGACTTGTATGGGGAAAGTGGTGGGCAGGGAGCTTGCTCAACTTTCTTCTGCACCTGCCACTTCCCTACAAATCCCCTCTTGGCAATATTTTTGATGCTGGGGGGGGGGCAGCATTGAGTTTCTCAGGCCACATGATTCCCACCAGTCTGATTCTGTCAATTGATTTTGTCCTCTAATACCTGGAGAAGACACAAATTACATGAAAGTACCCAAAGGACAAATGGAAATTCAGAGCACCTCATAACCAGATTGCTCCATTTGGTGACATATGACTGGAAGAGAGAAATAATTCTGCACTGTGACTTTTGATGTCACCAAAGGAACACCACTGTTGCATTCTCAGTATATCCTTAGAAGGCACATGACACAGCAACCAGATATGCTCTTTTCTCGCATGGGACACCCAAGAACCCATGTGCTGTGTCCTTAAGAAGGAAGCATAGCTTTAAACAGCAGCACAGTTTAATAAGCCAGGTTCTTTTCCTGTGTGGAACTACAGTAACAACTACTTCCTTTTTTCTCTGTTCTTGTCCTCAGTAAATCCTGGTGCGAACTGGGGAAGTTTTAAACCGTGGCTTGGATTAAAGGAACAGAATTGTCACAAACTCCTTACCATGTATGCTGCCTTAAGTTCCATGATGGAAGAAAGGCAAAAGAAAAAAGTAACAAGTGAATAAATACATTCTGCAGGTGACACTTTTTGTAAGGTTAGACTAGGAGGGTGTTGATTAGATCCACCTCTATGGCCAGTGCTTGTACCCTTCTTCTCCTATTGCTGTTGATGTTGTTATAAACCAGTCTCTATATCTTATCTATGCTACTTGTTATGCTTATCGTATCAACAGCAGACTCTTTATCTTATCAGGTCTCCTACAAATATTTCCTTTGCCCATATCCCCAGTAAAGCAAGAGAGCTTCTTCACACAGCTCAAAGAACATTTGAGGTTCAATGAAGCAGTGAGAAAGAAAGGACCAGCAATTTGCACATTTTGTTAGTACATTTTCTCCTGGTCATTTCTGAAGATGGAAGATGCAGGCCTCACCCTATCCCAGTGAAGGGACAAAACATGCATTTTTGGCAGAACCGTTTGGATGAGACCCAAAAGTATGGGAGAGGAAGTTCAATTCATGCTTTCTCTGGGCTTCTTTGGAACTTCTGCAATACCTTGGGCCTGTTTAGGAGCCCCAGTTAAGGCTGCAGTCCTATGCAGAATTAAGGTCCATTGAAACCAGTTTAACTTGCTTCTGAATAAAAGTTGGTTAGATTTGGCGGCAGGCCTCCACTTCATCTTCTGTCATCAAAAGTATCTACAACAGCCTTCCTTAAGACTTATCTGGTGTAGTTCCTTCAACAACATTATGGCTTATAACACAATGTTATGACAAAATATAAATGTTATATTATTACTTACATTGCTGTGACCAGTTAACTCTTCAAATTACCATCCCAGCATATTTACTATGAGGCCCAATGGCCTACAGTGGAACTTCCTTCTGAAGAAATACACTTTGGATTGCGGCTCAGTTTCTTGGTACTGTGCACTGTGCTTATCATTGTGACCCTACGATGGACCTTTGGCATTACGCATCATCCCCATCACCTACTGGCCTGTATCCTACCACTGTTTAGCAAAGTTTGATGCCTACCTCCAACCTAAGGAGCTTTCAGATGGGTAGCCATGTTGATCTGCAGTACAAGAGCAAGACTGGAGCCCAGGAGCACCTTAAAAACCAGATTTCCAGGGTACAAGCTTTCAAGGGTCAAAGTTTTGTATCTGATGATGGGAGCTTTGACTCTTGAAAGTTTATACCCTGGAAATCGGCTTAGTTGTTAAGGTGCTACTGGGTTTCAATCTTGGTCTTATACTAGGGTTGCCAGGTCCCTTCATTGATCTGGTGGGAGGATTTGAGGTGGGGCGTTCTGGGGGTGGGCGGAGATGCCCAAGCCCCACCCCCAAGTGTGACCACCTGTCCAGCCACCCCTCTCCCTCCCCTCCTGCCCAATTTAAAGGGCTTCAGCAGATCGGCGGGGATAACGTGGCCTGCAAACCAGCTGGAGGGCCATTTAAATCTAGCAGGAGGGAGGGAGGGAGAGGGGCAGTCGTGGGCCACACGCTCGGCTTGCAAAAAGACCCTTTAAAGGGTCCAGATGTATCTGCTCCTAGCTGTGGTTGGAATTCTACCTCCCCAAAAGGATGCCAGATTATGTGAAAAATCTGACTGTTCCAAAATACAGAAGAGCCTTTACCCTCAGACATCTAAATGTACTATCCTCAGCAGTTACCAGTGGGAGCTATGCAAAGCAACCCTACGCAAAAAGATTATGCCCATGTGGCAGTGGGAAAATAAAGACCACATGGATCATATTCTGCTTGATTGCTGTATCCATTCAGAGTACAGAAATTAGTTGATTCAAGGTTTGCTCTCTGTGCCACCCCCAGTACATAAGAACATAAGCGACACCAATGTTGGATCAGGCCAATGGCCCATCCAGTCCAACACTCTGTCACACAGTGGCCAAAAAAACCAGGTGCCATCAGGAGGTCCACCAGTGGGGCCAGGACACTAGGAGCCCTCCCACTGTTGACCCCCCCAAGCACCAAGAAGACAGAGCATCACTTGCCCCAGAGCCCCTATGTATAGTATACCTTGTGGCTAATAGCCACTGATGGACCTCTGCTCCATATGCTTATCTAATTCCCTTTTGAAGCCGTCCATGCTTGTAGCCGCCGCCACTTCCTGTGGCGGTGAATTCCATGTGTTAATCACTCTTTGGGTGAAAAGTACTTCCTGTTATCCGTTCTAACAGGTGACGTGGCTTTTGAGAGATAAACAACAACAAAAAGTTCTTCTGGCCATAGCAAAATTCCTCCCAATTGTTGTGGCTCGTTGTACAGCTGTTCAGAACTGATAGGTTGATGGAACAATAATTGTATCATCATCATAAGCTTTTGAGAGTCAAGGTATCAGACAAAGGATGCACCGACTCTCAGAAGCTTATACCTGAAAAATCTCATTGGTCTCTAAGGTGCTGCTGGAGTGGAATCTAGCCGTTCTACTGCACACTAACATGGCTACTGTCTGAAACTATCTTATATGTTATTAAAGCTTATTGCAGCACCCTGACCTGGATAGCCCAGGCAAGCCTGATCTCATCAGATCTTGGATGCTAAGCAGGGCCAACCCTGGCAAGGACTTGGAAGGGCGACCCCCAAGAAATACCAGGGCCGGGACGCAGATGCGGGTGATAGCAAGCCATCTCTCTGAAATGTCCTAGGATAGTCCCAAGAGGGGTCGAACCCACTAGGGGTTGCCAGAAGTCACCATGACTTCCAGGCTCACAAGCACATACACACATGCGCACACACATACACAAAATAGTCACCCAAAAAAACCCTTTTGCAGCAGTGAAGTCTAATGAATGTGCAGAACAACTGGAACATCTATGAAACTTGATATCAAGACCCACAGAAATGTCTTTTAAGGACTAAGAGGCGAGGCGCATATTTATTTTGATTTAATATGTTACAGTTATGTTATGCTACACTTTTAATGTTTATGGGTTTAAATAATTATACATCAATATCTGACTTTGTGAATGTAGCATAAATAAAATTTAAAAATAAAAGTTTGAAAGTCTGCAAGAAGCACTTTCTTAGGCTATTGAGCATTTATCCAGCTGAGCACAGACAGTAGCTTTCAGGGACCTGACGGTGCTATGAAAGAGTTATCACTCCCTGAGGATTCATATGTTTGTTTGTTTGTTCTGGCCCATGATTATGTTTCTGGTCAAACAAATTCTGCAGGTTTCTTAATCAATACAACTAAGAAGAAGAAGAGATTGGATTTATACCCTGCCGTTCACTTGGAGTCTCAGAGCGGCTTACAAACTCCTTTCCCTTCCCCTCCCCAGAACAGACACCCTGTGAGGTGGGTGGGGCTGAGCGAGCTCTGAGAGAACCGTCCTTGAGAGAACAGCTCTGACAGAACTATGGCTTGCCCAAGGTCATCCAGCAGCTGCAAGTGGAGGAGTGGGGAATCAAGCCCAGTTCTCCCACATTAGAGTCTGTGAACAACCACTACACCAAACTGGCTCACTACCTGCAAAGCCTGTTTTACTAAAAGACCAGAGTTGGAAAAGGGGGGAAGAAGTATGTATTTCTGTGGTTAACAACCACTTGATCACAGCTTCTTTTTCTGTCTGAAAAATACCCTCTGTACCCAGCTACCCTTGAGGGGACTTACTTTTATTGCCCTAGAGCTGTGATTCTCAAACGTTGGGACCCCCAAAGCAAGTCATAAGGCTCTCATAGGGAGGTCTGATGACCGAGAGGAGCTTGAGCTGGGAGAGGGAGGCTCTAAGCGGGAGGCTTGATGGGAAAGTTGGATTCTTTCCCATCAAAGAAAAAAAAAAGGAAAGTTGGATTCACCTCTGAGACACATGTAAAATTGCCATAGAATGCAGGCTATTGCTAGTAATGTTATATGTTTATAAATACTGGACATGAAATATAAAATATTAACTTATTCAGTATTAACTGGTATGAGATCTGTGCATGTGGGGAGTGGGAAAGTGGTATTAATTTACATCCTTGTTGAGAGGGGGCAACCTGAACTGCACAAAGTATTCCACATGAGGCTGTACCATAGAACTATACAAGGGCATTAGAACAGTCCCTTCCCTAATAGTCCCTAGTATAGAATTTTCATGACACCTGACGCAGAATCAACAGTTTCACCAAGCGAGATCTTTTTTCTAATGAGTCACAATCCATGAAGACATCTTCAGTGTATATATATAAAATTTGGGATCCTTTTTTTTTTTTGCACCAATGTGCATCAGAGTTGAACCTACACTGAACCTCAAGAGCCATGTTGTTTTCTGCCTCCCCTCCCCCCACCCGGATTTTGCAGTGATCCTTTTGGAACTCTTCACAAACCACTTTGCTTCCCATATTCATGAACAAAATGGTGCATGACATCATCACTACACCTTCCCATGCTGTGCTTCATTTCACTGGTTGTACCGAACAAGGGCAGGAGAACATGCAAATAGTGAGTTGTGCATTTGGTTTTACTAGATTTATCAGGAGGGGGGGAGAGGAAGGCGGGGGAGGAGATGAGAGGCTGCTGTTTTGGGCAATACCACGTGGCTCTCATAATATCCAGTTCCAGGTTTGGGGATAAAGTTGTCCAACTGGTAATTGGTTGGAAGTCCAATTAAAATGGCTCAATAAACACAAATGCAATTAATCCAATAACAACTTTAATAATAGTTCTAAAAGCCAAATGCTAATCAGAAAGATCAGCGGTCAGTGAGAGCTCACATTCAGATCATTCCATGTAGGTCTGTTTGTTTGTTTAGCTTACTAAGGCTTGGTTGTAGTCATCTAGCCAAGGACATGAAATCTGCTGGGGATTTTTTTTTCTCCTTGGTGCAGCCTCCAAAGATTCATTATGCTGAAATATGGGGCCAGTGCTTTTTCCCATGAAGTGTCCAACCCACTTATGACTTCCCACAAAAAGAAAAGAAAAGAGCTCCTGCAGAACTGGGTGAAACTAGTCTGAGAAATGCTGGCAGCTTGAGCACCAGACCCGCAGCATCCCATGGGCTAATTCAGTGCAGAGGAGAAAGTCCTCCCAGACTTTATCAAGTATTGCAAGACACAAATTAAAGAGCTCTCAGAAGTGTTGGATGGTGTGATTTTTCATAGGGTTACACTTTAATCCCCCCCCTCCCATATTCTACTGCACTAATAGGTACTATTACATGATTCTCTGGTGGGTTATAGTTAATTATATCCTGGTTCTTAGAAACACATGATGAAAAACTGCTAGGCTGGATAAACACGTCAGCCTTGATCATATGGCGAATCTCACGTTAGTAAACCAATCTATCAAATGCCAGTCTGCTCTGAGAGAGCCAGTTTGGTGTAGTGGTTAAAGTGTGCGGACTCTAATCTGGGAGAACCGGGTTTGATTCCCCACTCCTCCACTTGCACCTGCTGATGTGACCTTGGGTCAGTCACAAGCTCTGGCACAGCTGTCCTTGAAAAAGGGCAGTTTCTGTCAGGAGCTCTCTCAGCCCCACCCACCTCACAGGGTGGCTGTTGTGGGGAGGGGAAGGGAAAGGAGTTTGTAAGGCGGTCTGAGACTCCAAGTGAAGGGTGGGGTATAAATCCAATCTCTTCTCTTCTTCTTCTGAGTCAATAACGTTTTCTCCGTGGCCACTGAAGATGGGACTGGGCTTCTCTTCAAAAATGACGGGTGGTTTTAAAAAGCTATATCTTAATGATTTGAGCCTCTGTGAGGGCCTACTGTAGGTTTTAAATGCAGCCAATAGTAGCAATAGAATTCAGGCTTTGGTGTTCTTCTAGTTATTTTTGATTATGAAATAAAAAGAAAAAAGTATGTTGTCGAAGGCTTTCACAACCAGAGTTCATTAGCTGTAGATTTTCCAGGCTGTATGGCTGTGGTCTTGGCATTGTAGTACCTGACGTTTCGCCAGCAGCTGTGACTGGCATCCTCAGAGGTGTAACACAGAAAGACGGAGTACTCTCTGTGTCAATGTGAAAAAAGGTTATTCCAAGTGGCATTTGGTTGTGAAAGTGGATTGTCTAGATGAGGATGAGACATGTCTTCTAATGCTCATTAAGGATTCTTGGAACCAGTGTGACTAAGATAAGAATTCCATTGCTTTTCTTGGAATTGCCACAATGGTTGCAATGAGCCAGATAGTTCCTGAGATGGGACTTCATGGCAAACTTCTCAACTAATCTTTTTTGTTGTTGTTGTTGGGTGAGAACCTTTCTCCAAAAGACTTGGCAGGCTTCTGGGTAGTGAAGCTTCCACAGTCAACTCTTGTTAGTGGCCAAGCCATTGCAGGAAGGGTTATTGTATTAGGGACCATGTTCATTTTACAGTATTTGTCCAACTTAGGGCTTCCTCCATTCTTCTTGTGTGCATGATACCCTGTTCAGGTTGCTCTCTTATTACAGCAGGTAAGTGCAGGTCAATGTTTATGTCGTGGTTTATCCTTAGCATGACAGCTAGTGGGCTCCTATTTGTACAGGAGAGGTGGCAGTGGAAGTCTGCAGCTTCCTCTCCTTTCCCCAGGAACCATTTCCCAGGCCTCCAGCAAACAATGTTTATTTTATGCATTCAGCATGTGAGCTCTATGGGAACATAAAAAGGGTTAGTATAAAAATTAAGGACTGGAGACAGAAAATACTATCACCGGAAGATAATAAAAACAGGACTCATGGCTTCAGCACGAAGAGCTGCAGAAACCATCTTAGTATCAGGGTTCACTCCTGGAACATGTGACCTCATTAACCATTGAAAACTATTGTGAGTGACTGAACAGGCTGACTAAAGACAGAAGTCAGGTAGTTACCAGTTCAGTTTTTACCTCAGCCATGAATGCATTTAGATGGCCCTAAGAAAGACATTATCTTTCAGTCTCAGAAACCTCTTACAATATGCAGTTATGCTGGTCTGTCTTGTAGAATTTTTGTAAGGATTCCTTTCCTTGGTTTTTATTGCCCCTTTTCTGTTCCTTGATTGAGTTTGGTAAAAAGACACATGCTTACTCTGGTTGCTTGGTACTGTGAGTTCTTGAGGAAATAACTTTTGCACTTTTGGGCTCACAGATAAAGACTACAAGAATGAGAAATTACTTTAAAAAACAACTTTAATAGGAAGAGCAATTAACATTTCAAATTTAGGTGGGTTATAAATAAAGAAATATGGCCCTGGTCAGTTCCTACTCTGTTGCTGGGGCAAAAGAGAAAAAATGGTGCCCTGGCCTTACCCAAGGGCTCCCTCCAGGGCAGAAACCCTGATGAACAACTGCAGAAAAGTGAGATGGGAATGAGATGGTACCATGCTGAGGAGGTAGAATGGACTACACCAGTGCAGAATGCAAGAGGATCACAGAGGGTCACAATTCGTAATCCTCTCCTGTGATAAAAACTTCCTGCAAAAAGAAAAACTAGAGCATCATTGTCAGCAAGCTGCCAATGTATTTCCCTGTACTCTGCGTATGCTCTTATGTTTCACTATGCTCTGTGTGTATTCGTCTGTATCCTTTTTCTGTGTGTATTCATCTGTATCCTTTTTCTTTGGGTATGCGCTTGTTTGCATTCACTTTCCTATGTATGCCTGTTTATACGCTTAATTGCCTAGTTGCAGGAATGTCCGTATCTCTCAAGGCCACAGGTGGCTGCCGGTGGGTAGTAGCTTGAGTGACCTCATGGCTTTATCCATCAGAAGCAGTATGTTATGATTAAGTAGGAGCGTTGCTTCCCAGGCTCAATGGCGCGTGGGGGAAGTCCCACAATTGGGCCTCAGCTTTTTGAATTAACTATAATCTCTGGGGATCCATGCTTATGCCTTATTCTGAACAGTGATCCTGTTATGCACCTATTGCTTCAAATAAAGAAACCTCTTTTCTGCAAGTGTGTTCTTCGTTGATGCGATGGGAGTCTGATAATCATATTAAAAGGGGGGGTGTTCTCCCTGTGTTGCTAGCTTTTTATTTGCAAGGAGATTTTTGCATAATGCCACATTCAGCGCTAGACTCTGCAACTTGCATTCTGAAGTGGTACATCCCATTCTACCACTCAGGGTTCTACTTCCTCATTACCAGCTCATTTTCCTGTATAACCAATCTAGGTTTAAAATTGTGGTTTATTCCACCTGGGGCCAGTGTTCCCTCTAGGCTCCACAGTGCTGTGAGCAAAAATTCTACCTCATGAGTGAAAAAAGCTAGTAGCATTAAAGTTGTGATTGAGCCTACATTTGACTATCACATAAATTATGTCCATAACCTTGTAAAAATGTCCATAACCTTGTAAAAAGCTCAGAATGAATTCTTTTAAAACTATATTTAAACTATACTTTAAGAATAATTTAAGCATTCTAAGAGAAAACAGAATCAAGTCAAATTTCATTACAGAAAATGTTGTCCCCTATAGGGGTAGATCAGGCCTCCGGAGAACAGTTCTACCCACCCCAGTCCACTATATTGGTAGACCTGGCGTCGAACCATCACCCTGTGCTGAGCCTTAAAAAACATACCAGCACTTAGAGAGGTAAAACTCTTGTAGTCTACTTTGGGGTATTTTTTTAGTGAAATCTGACAGATTTATAGGTCATGTATAACACAGGTGCCCAAAAATGCCCAAATATTTATATCCTACTTTTACTGTGACTCAAAGCATCTTACAAATCATACTGAAAAGCATAATAGGGGTGTGCAAAAAAAATAATTTTCCCCTTGTTACATTATAGCCTATGGGGACCATTATAGTCAATGGACTCCATAGGCTATAGCCAGGGATATCTGGGGCTCTGGAGGAAGAAGCACCAAATTTGCAGCATAGCTGCTGGTACCTCTCCAACACTGCCCCCCCCCCAGTTTCAAAAAGATTGGACCAGGGGGGCCAATTCTATGGGCCCCAAAAGGAGGTGCCCCCATCCTGTATTGTTTCCAATGGAAGGAAAAATTCTTGTGAGCTGGAAGCTAAACTACCTGAGCAGCCAGCTAAAATTTTGTGCACCAGCACTCCCTAGCACAGCATAGAGGGAACACTGCCTGGGGCCACTGCTAAAGTTATGGCTGTGGATGTGGCAACAAACACTGGAGCTGATGTTGACACAGCCTCAGCAATAGCAGTCAAGAAGTTTCTTGTCTTCCCCTTCCTTTATAACCTTTTTATAGCCTTGACCTGGAGCTTCTTCTGTGTCCTTCCAGTGGGAGCAAAAATGATGTTCCAGCGTCAATTCCAGCTGTACACAGAAGTGATGTCACAATGTTTAAGGAATTTAACATATCTCTTTGGTTTTACCATAGAAATCAAAGAGTGCTGAGAGCATTATGACATGAGTTCCTGATATTCAACCAGATGTGGTCATGATGCTGCTTCGCAAGTCCCTCCCTGATTTCCAAATACCACTGCTGGTTGCCAGAGTTTGGCTGGCAACTTACCATGACATGACTGGTGCTATGCATCAAGGCATCAGTGTACTGGCACCAGAGGTATATTGTCAATTTTAGTTTGACTTTATTTACATCCAGTCAGGCCAGACAAAGTGAGGAACCCATAGAGAGCTTAGAACAGCATGACTGCCAACAGTTATGTTCCTAAAATAAACCCTCTGATCTTTCTGGATTATGTACCTACGCTTGAAGGCTTCTGCCTGGAATCTTTGCCTGTTTGTGTCTCTGCCCTGTACATCTGTTTCTGTGAAGATAGAAATCTAAGATACTTGGGACAGAAATCTTTGAATTTAGACAAAGAAGATCCACCAGAACCTCTATAAAATCCAATACATGCCACTGTGGTTGAGTGAAATGGCTGAGAAAAAAGCGGACCATTCTCAGATGTTCATTCTAAATTATTTCTGTTACTACTGAAAATGGCTTCATAGCTACAATTTTCCAAAGAAATATTTTCCACAGAAAAAGGAACACACGCTGTACACATATTTATTCAATCTATTATTATTTATGACATTACTAGGAGTAAGGCCTGTTGTGGGAAGAAATACAACGAGCTCTAGAAGGAAGCTCCAGGTGAGTGTCCCGGCTGTGACTGGTGGGGCGGCAGAGGGAAGGGAAAAATAGAGGGAGGCAAGCCATATTTATTTCCTTCTGCTTAGCTATAAGGCAGGGCTGTCTCAAGTCATTTTGCTGCTCCAAGTGTGTAGTATAGGTAACAGGTATGGTTCCCTCCACCCCGACTTATGTTGATTTGGGGTTATGCAGTGGCAGCTAAGGTAGAAAAGCACCTCCTCCTATGCCATGTCTTCTGGGTTCCAAGGGTCTGGAAAGCAGTTCCATAGCCAGTTACAGGGATGCCAATTCTGGGTTGGGAAATACCTGTAGATTTGAAGGGTAGAGCCTGGGGAGGGGAGGGTTTGGGGTGTGGAGGCACCTCAGCAGGGTATAATTCCATAGAGTTCATTGCCCAAAGCAGCCATTTTCTCCAGGAGAACGGATCTTGAATATCTCCAGGTGTTCCCTGGAGGCTGGCAATACTAAGGGGAGGGCCAGACCTGTAGATTTGAGGGGTAGAGCCTGGGGAGGGCAGGGTTTGGGGTGAGGAGGGACCTCAGCAGGGTATAATGCCATAGAGTCCATTGTCCAAAGCAGCCATTGCAATAGCTGGGAAATTTTCTGTAGGGGAAATGATGTGCTGTGGCTGGGGAGCACGGTGATTTCTGGGAGATCTCCAGGCCCCACAGGGAGACTGGCAACTCCAGTGACCATTTAAGGGAAGATTGGGATATGAATTTTGGCAACTCCAGTGACCGTTTAAGGGGAAATTGGGATATGTATTTTACCTCAGGACACATTCAATGACCCCAACAGCAACAACAAGCTGTTTAGAATGTTAGAGGCAAAGGCCAATCAGGCCGCATATGCAAATGACCTCTGTGTTCCAACTGACTATTGGGGGGAGAGGAACAGCAAACTGTTTAGAATACTGGAGGTGAGACTCAGGCAACACAGCCAGTGGATAGGGTCAGCTTCTGAGTGACAGATCAGGGAGCCAACTGATTTGGGAACGTGTGGAATGTTCAGGAGACTCCATGACCGAAACAGAATTATTATATAGAGAGATATCTGATTCCTCCAATGCGGGGGCTGGAGCTGTAACACTGTCCAGGGTTCCCTTCTTCCCTGGCAGGGTCTTAGGAGGGCCGCATACAGGCCTAGAGGAGGTGGGGTTGCTTCCACCCTGTTAGATACTGGGTTCCATGGAAGGTCTGACCCCAAGCTTAGTGATCAGCTCTCCTTTATTAGTGATTCAGCAAGAACAAAAAGCAAAACGTTCACATCCTCCTCCTTTGCAGTCTAGGGTATGGTTCAGCCCTTCCTCCCTGGCCACTCCCCTGAACCCACCTTTTGAAGGGTTCCCTGGGAGAGGGACATCCCCAGCTTCTCCCTCTGCCTCCAGCCCGGGGGTTAGATTTTGGAGGCTCGCAGGAGCCAAGGCCAATGGGATTTCTCCCTGGGTCTTGATCCACCCTGCCCCACCCCCATGGTCTCCTTTAAAGGAGCTTGCCAGCAGCCCACTCGGGCTTGGTGAGGTTGGGACTGCCTCTCCCCTTTTCAAGCCTACCGGGTGCTCTCCGCTGTATCTGGCCTCCCTATCGAGGCCTGCTGCACATGAGGCCCTGGGCCACCTCCGACTGAGTGGGTAACTGTGGGGCTTGGGGGTGCCGCCTCCAGACAGTTTTTTCACATGCTTTCCCCACTTCCATTTTATCCTCACAAAAACTCTGTTAGGTGGGCTAGTTTGAAAGGCAGAGTCAGAATTTGAACCCAGGCTCCCCATTCCTACTCCAGCATTCTGGTCACTACACCACAGTTTCTGTGAGTACAGTTGCCCTCCTCTACCCTGTTTCTTTTCAGTCTGAGAAATGCATGGAAGACTCCCACCACAAAAAGGCTGGCATTGGTTTCCAGACAGCCCAAACTCTAATTAAATTCTGCGAAAGAAGCCACATCAGAACAGCCATAGACTACATATTGATAATGAGCCACAGATCTGGAGGCACTGCAATACCAGACCTCTTCGCAGAAATGCAACCCAATTTATTAGCTTCACAAACGCACATTGTGCAACTTGTGTACTCATCTTCCGATTTACAAGTCAAAGTACAGCAGACATTTTCAAAGGACTGTAGATACGGTGTCATGCAATCTAGTTTTACAGAGCCATTAAATAACCATGTGAAACCACAGCTTCAGACGAGGAAAGAATGCGAACATTTAAACAAAATGTTACCCTTCCCACATTTGGAAGGAAGATGCATTATATCCACACAGATTCAATGTGTGCTACATACCGACTATATATTCTGAAGTGATACAGTCCTGTGAGATGGCTCTCAACTTCTCTCTCAGGGTCAAACTAGTGATTGAAGTGTCCGTGAGTCAGACCTGTGAATGCCGCTGCCATTTTAGAGTCGAACTGGGGCCATGCTAAAAATGCCATGAGGGCCTGATCCTGATTGGGCCCACAGTATGATGGGATCAGGTGGTCTTGTTTCCCCTCCCCACTTTTATTGTACTGTTTTTACTTTGAGAGCTGCCTTAAAGAAGGGCTCTGGAGAAGTGGTGTATACATTTTCTAAATAAACAAATAAAGATCTTATTTACTAAAAAAATATGGAAGCCAAGAGACATATACATACATTTAATGTAATTAGGCTGAGATTTGGGTTGTTCCTTTGTTTGTTTGTTGTCAGGTCACAACTGACTTATGGTGACCCTGTAGGGTTTTCAAGGCAAGGGACATTCAGAGGTGGATTGCCATGGCCTGCCTCTGCGTAGTGACCCTGGACTTCCTTGGTGGTCTCCCATCCAAATACTAATCAGGGATGACCCTGCTTAGCCTCCGAGATCTGTAAGTCTGGCCTATCCAGGTCAGGGCTAGGCTAAATGGGCACATCATATAACCTGGAAAAGAAAAAGTGAGTTGGTATAATGTAATAACCAAAAAAAGAAGCACGTCATTCATTTATTCATTTATAAATTCAGTTTATATACCGTCCTTCCCTGAGTTCAGGGATTATAGATTATGGGTACTTTAGCTGATATGTACAGTGGACATCTCTTTCCAAAATGGATTTTGGGTTACCAATGCTTGACATAGAGATGAGCTCAGTTTTCATGTTGGTATCCAGGATCAGATGATCTAATTCATCGTACTTAACCAATACCTCCATCTGAAACTGCCCAGCAATTAAAAAAATACAGAAGGAAAAATTCTTCCTGCATAAATCCAAGATTGTATAAAAGTGCGACTTAAAATCAGAAAGCAATGCGAAGATCATTCAAAGGAGGTTAAATTCACATAAACAGATGCCTGATGGCCTTTCAGTCCTGTACATAAGGATGGCCTTTTCTACTCAGCTCTGCTAAAGAAGTATTGACAAACTGACTCCCTTTTCGCTTCATAAATATCCTTCAACAGATCAGGGAAATTTCTGTCAATCACCATGACATACACACCCATAATACTGATATTTAATCTGAAATAGGAAATTACTCAAATTGAATGCTGTCTTCTGAATAATTTCATTTCACAAGAGAACGCTACAGAAAAGATCAATGAAAATGAATCCATGGAACATTTCAAGGCAAATGTAACTCCTGTTCTTTAAAAAAAAGAGAGTTCACTTCCTTAAATTTTGGTTTATTTTATCACACAGGAGTCAAAACAATTGTTTCAGAACAAACAGGAGTTTATGCTTTCTGATACTAAAAGGATACATAAAGCATATCAGCCTCACTCCATCTAAAAGTGAAGGTGTGGGTCAAAAGCATATGCTGGAATAAATGTGCCCCTGGACTCCTGTTTTATTCTGCTGCTCTAGATTAACACAGTTTCCCCTTCTGTAAATGTTGTTCAATCATTTCTGCAAGCTACCTGACAGACCTAAATGACAGAAAGGCAGGATGCAAATATTTGAAATAAATAAATAAATAACCAAATATGTTAAAAGTGGCAGGATTTTTGAGCAGGGTTGGAATTCCCAAATTTGCAGAGGAGGGTCTCACACACCAAAAAACAAAAACAAAAAACAACAACCTGTTAACTCGACTTGGATGGGGTGGCTGCTGAACACTACAGAAAACTGATCAGTACATTAGCCAAATCTTTAACAAACACTTTATGCCAGCTGATATCATATTGAAATCCTTGAAGGAAACTAGAAGACAGTTCAGTTTAATTGGAGGAGTAAAGACCCATTTGGCATTACCTAGACCCATGGCATAACACAGTGGGAAAGAAAATGTGAGCTGTAAAAGAAGAAGTCCAAACACCACCTCAACCAACACCTTGTCAGATGCTCAAGAATATAAACACTTTGAACACCTGAAACACATTCTGTAAATGGTAAATATTAGATTTACAATACAAGTTAGAAAATTAACCAAAAGCACCCAAAGAATGATAAACAACCAGATTGTGGTGTGGTGGTCCAAGTGTTGGACTAGGATCTTGGAGACCCAGGTTCGAATCCCCACTCTGCCATGGACGCTTGCTGGGTGACATGCACTCAGTCTAACCAACCTCACAGGGTTGTTGTGAGAATAAAACGGAGGAGAGGAGAATGATGTCAGCCATTTTGGGTCCCCACTGGGAAGAAAGGTGGGATGTAAATAAATAAATACATCAAAAGAATGGGTGTTAAAACTAGTATTCAGAAGACCCCCTCCTATCTGAATTATCTGAAGAAGTGAGCAGTGACTCACGAAAGCTCATCCCCTGCCACATACTGTGTTAGTCTTTAAGGTTCTCCTGGACTCTTGCTCTTTTCTGCTGCTAGAAGACACCTCTGATAGGCTTGCAATTAAAAACATAGGAATCTTTTCACACTAGTGGTAATTACAGCACTGGATTATGGTAAATCTGGCTAATGCAGTATTTCAGAAACACAAACTTAAAAGGGGTGATTTCTGTACCCAGATTATTTGCTGTTTCTGTGGAGCCATTTAGCAAGTAGGATAATGAAAACGTATCAGGAATTAGCCTCAGCAGCTCTAAGGTCACGCAAGCCAAGTGAAAGAAGAAGTGGAATGGTACGATCTGGAACTCGTTATCAATAGTGTGCCTCCAGGTTGGCAATCACAGCTGAGGAGAGATGTGAAATGGCACCATCTTTTTATATTCCCTTTAAAAGACTCTGGCAAAAAAGCAGAGAAGATAAAATTGACTAATTTTATGTGAGTCAGAAGTCACCAGCCATCCGATATGATTTTAATGATTATGTTCAGCCATTTGTGTCATTCTCTCAGCTATGCCTTGATATTATTTTACATCTGCTTGATTTGGGAGGTGGACCGTATGGCCTGAATTCAGCATCTTCCTTTGTGCTTAACTCACCCATAGAAATCAGCAGAACTTATTATTTGCTGGGTTTTTCCCCAGTTGTTCTATTTGGTGTAATTCTTTACTTGGTACAATAGGTTAGATCCAGCCAGCTTTTTCGCCCAATGTTACCCACTCCCCCTCCTCACTAGAGTCCCCTAACCCACATGTCTTTTGTACATGCAGATCCCATAATTGTCATTATAGCCTTTTTAGGTGATAAGAGAGGATTCCTCTTTCTCTTTTCACTAGGAGAAAAGTAGGTTAAATCCACCCCAAAGTTTTCAGCATTCTTCCTAGCATCTTTATCAGGATGTTTTGCCTAGAGTTAATCTGTAGTTGACTCTTGTTTCTCCCCTTTAATAGCCCTTTGCTGGAATATTGCTGCATTCAGTTGGCATATCCAGAGTTCTTTGGGTTTTCTCTGTGGCTCTGATGTGGCTGTTATCTGATAAGATCTCGTACTGGGTTTATGAAAATTGCTTCATTTCAATTATATCCCCCTTTTACTTGATGCAAGTGATTCTAATATTTGTATTGCATTGCTGTGCAATATAATGCAACAGATTTACTGCAGTCTTTCTTATGCTTTCTGACAGTCTGGTACTTTTATTTCAACTTTATACCTGACTAACTGTGCCTTCTGCCACATCCATTGCTGATGAATACCAATGATCGTTCCTGTTTTATCATTCTCTTATTTAAAACAGAAAGCTTAGTTATTCTGGGTTTACGATCAATGCGCAATCAATGGGGCTGCAAGCTTTAACTGGTTTAATTAGCAGATATGGAAGGGCCGGTTTTAAAAAGTCAGATAAATGCACAGATGAACAGATTAACCAAGTAAGGCTGGAGATGCTCAATCAGAGAGGCCAAATTTTAATCAATGAAGCGAACAGTTAAGGGCCCACGTTTATTTGAGGGAAGCTGTTTGATCTCTGTTATTTTACAGTAACAGAGTGGAAGAGAAAAAAAATAAAGGTGGCTTTTCCTTCTAATAGCATCCTGAAAAGCCCAGTTTGGCCTGAGCTTGTCAGGGCTTGGGAGTTAAGCAGGGTCAGCCACAGTCAGTATTTGGATGGGAGACCACTGAGGAAAACTGGTGCTGCAAAACAGAGGCAGGCAATGGCAAAGCACCTCTGGTCATCTCTTGCCTTGAATACCCCCCATCATTGGGGTCACCATGAGTCGGTTTCGACTTGACAGCATATCCTTCCCTCTTGATGAGCATCTCGTTCTTTTTTTAAAGTTTGTTTATGTAGAGAAAAATTATGCCACTTCTCAAGTAACTTGTACAGGACACCTTATAGAATAAAAGTAATTAAAATAAAACATGAAAACACATTAATTGAAATCTAGCATTAGAAAAGAAAGCAGCCCAGCATAAAAACATACACCATAAAAACACATCACAAATGGATCACAAACAGCTTAAAATAAGTTGTCACACTAAAATAGTGTTTAATAACCAACCCCTTAATTAAAAGCCTGGGTGAACAGAAATGTTTGGGGCTGGTGTCTAAAAGAAAGTGATATAGGTGGCAGGAGAACCTGAAGGGGAAAGGCATCCCACAAGCAAGGTGCCACTACTAAACAAAGTCCTGTCTGGTTGCCCAAACTATTTGCCTCACCTCTTAAGGCAAGGACGCAGAGAGCAGGGCTTATGAGACAAATCTTAACTGGCAGGCTGGACAATATGGGAGGAGACATTTAGGCTTAAAATCATAGGAACCAGCTGTGAGGCGAAGCACCATTCTTGCCTCCCCTCAAGGGATAATGTGTAGATAACTGGCCTGGCTCTTTCTTGCAGGTGTCATTAATTAAGGGCTTCGGCCTGCCTAGCACCTTATCAGTCCAAGGCCAGAGGCATTAGCTTCTCATGAGAACGTGTGTTGGGAGGGGGAAGATCAGGAGTGATGATATAAGATTCTGGAGAATTCTCCTGAAGGTGTGCTAGGGTTGGATATTGCCATCGCCTGACTTGAGGGGTCAAAAACTATAATTATGATATCCCCCCGGGGCTAGGGTTCCTTTCTGAGACTTCATGGATAGAAATAAGGTTGTCAGCCCCCAGGTCGAGCAGGGGATCCCCCCCCCATTTCAAGGGCTTTTCCCTGCCACAAACTAGCTGACCTATAGGGGAAACCCCACCCCTAAACACCACTCAATGTCCCCAACACAATGATGTCATCCAGAAGTAATGTCATCATGTCAGGGATGTCACATGGAGGACGCTCTGGATTTGGGGCAAACTCTATGGATTAAGCCCAGTTTACCATAGGGTTTGCCCAGAAACCAGAGTGCCCCCTCGGCGTGACATCCCTGATGTGATGACTTCACTTCCAGGTGATGTCATTGCATTAGGGATGTTGCACGTCCCCACCCACCCCTGGAATGTCCCCCAAATCCCCCCACCAGAGCAGCAAAGTGACCTGGCAACCCTAGATAGAGGCCTGAATCTATGCTTGGCAAATTGTTGAAATCATAGTCTATGCCAATTTGAGGCCTGCATCTGGATGTAAGTTTTGGACCACCTAGCAGAATTCTCAAAAGTGTTAGGTAGATAAAAGCTAGCTTTATTGTTTTGTGTTCTGCATGACTTTTGGTAATCTGTTGGCTGCATTCATATTAACTTGTCTATTTTTCCAATAAACTTTATAAATATTTTTAATAACATCGGACTGGTTACATGTATGCTCTTGCCCTTGGAACTCACAAGGGTCAGCCTGTTCAGCTCCTTGACACCAGCACTCTGAATTGTGCCTGGAAACAGATGGGCAGCCAGTGCAGATCTTTTAGCAACAGGGTGATACGATCCCAGCATCATGACCCTACCAATAGCCTGACTGTTGCATTTTGGACAGGCTGAAGTTACCAGAGCATTCTCAAAGCCGTATCTAACCTGGATGTAACCAGAACATGGATCACCAAGAGCATATCACACTTTTCAAGCAGCAGCCATAGCTGTCATATCAGCTGAAGCTGATAAAACTCACTTTGTGCCACGGAGGAGATCTGGGCCTCCAACTGTAGGCCAGGATGCAGCAGTACCCCCAAGCTATGAACCTGTTCCTTCAGGGGAAGGGCAACCCCCTCCAGGATAGGCTGACTCCTCACCACTGAGCACCTTTGTCATTGACCAGCAGCACCTCAGCCTTGTCTGGATTGAGCTTCGGTTTATTAGTCCTCATCCATCCCATTACCATGTCTAGGCACCTTTTCAGGACATCCACAGACCCACCTAGCTCATCTGTTAAGGAGAAGTAGAGCTGGGTGCATATTGGTGGCACCTTCCTCTGACTGCCCTGATGATTTCTCCCAGCGCCTTCATGTATTTTTATTTATTTATTTCCATTTATTAATCGCCTATCCCCACAATCGTGGAGCTCTAGGTGATGTACAAAGCGTAGATGCTAAACAGCATAGGGGACAAGATGGAAAGCCATGAGGCTGAGGAGGGGTCCCCCAGCACCACCTTCCAGATTCCGCCAGCCTAGTCAGAGCGGAACCCTGGAAGCACAGGATTCCCTGCTCCAAACTCAGCCAGCCTCTCCAGAATGATACCATGATCAATGGGTACTGAACACAGCAGAGGTCCAGGAGAATCAACAGGGTTGTGTTCCCCCTGTCACTGTTCTGGCCAAGACCCTCTATTAGAGTGACCAGGGCTGTTTCTGCCCCCAATCCAGGCCGAAATGGGTCTACATAATGCCTCTCCTCAAAATTCATACAATGGTTCCTATATGGACGTTTTGATAGCACGCCCACGATTCAAATTCAAATTATTTAATAAATTACATAAAAATCAGGTAATTGTTCAAGTAAAAGTACTTTAATCAGTGGGCAGCACTACTCACATTCATTTACGATACTTTACTCTGGTCTCACAGAATGTGAAAAGATGATGTAAGGAAAACTCAAATTAATATTCCGATGTTACAGATAATCCGGCAGCATCTCCTGCGCTTGACTCATAACCTTGTTTCAGAAACAAATTTCAAATAAGTTCATGTCAACGATAGGCGCATCCTTGTGCCAAATGGATACAGTCAGTGAGAAATTTTTCATCTCTCATAAACAGCACCGTTTGTTCAACACGCTTTGATTGGTGCGTGTGTGTTCTGATGGCTTTCTTTTTACTGAGTGGCACAGGACCTGAATTTCTGCTGGACTGTTGCTCAAGCATTCTAGCTGCTCAGTCCTTTATCACTCTGTTTTTATTTCTCACACTCACACCCCACTCTTCCTCTGAAGAGCTCTGAGCACCTTTGGTATGATTCCCAGGTACTCTCCCATTCAAGCAGTGTATAGGGCCAGACTGGCAGTAAAACTTCAGCATAATTATCACTGAGTTAGAAAGCCTGTTATTTATGCTGCATCCATGTCAGAGATTAGATGAGAGCTTGAACATTTGTCCATATATATATAAATCTCTACTCAGAAAACTAGATGTCAGAGAGAGCAGCTCTTGCCTTCTCCCAGATATGTTAGTTACCTCTGTACGAAAATATTCCTTCTTGCGCAAGCAGCATTCCACCACAAGCATTTGACCATTTCACCTGCAGTTTGCAGTGGTACAGCTCAGGTCTGTATCCTGTACCTTCAGATCATTCTCTTGACCTTGTTCCAGAAAGACAGGAAAAGGCATGCATGTAAACCTTATGCAGGCACATTTAGGAAACTCGGTGTAGGAGAGGTCGGGTACCAGGTAGGGGGCTCTTTTTGTAGCAGGAACTCCTTTGCATATTAGGCCACACCCCCTATTGTAGCCAATCCTCCAAGAGCTTACAGAGCTCTTCTTACAGGAGCTACTGTGAGCTCTTGGAGGATTGGCTACATTAGGGTGTGTGTCGCTTAATATGCAAATGAGTACCTGCTACAAAAAGAGCCCACTGGATTGGAAAATACCTGGATTTTTTTTGGGGGGGGTGAGGCCTGAGGAGGGTGGGGTTTGGGGAGGGGAGGGACTTCAGTGGGGTATAATGCCATAGAGTCCACCATCCAAAGCAGCCATTTTCTCTCTGTCGCCTGGAGATCAGTTGTAATCCCAGGAGATTTCCAGCTATCACCTGGAGGCTGGCAACCCTAGTACCAAGGAAGGTAGTCGTATTGCCAAGAGGCAAATACAGGCTCCACAGGATGGGTTCAGGTCAGAGAAGGCACATGGAGGGCAAGCTTAAAACCCCTATCCTCTGCAGTCCTGACCTGAATTCAGCCCCATGTGTGTGATAACTGCAGGTTTTTAATGATTGGAGTTAAATTCACAGAATTCCCTGTACCTTGTTGAGTTTGGTTTTTAGACAGCCACTGGGAATGGCCTAGACACTGCATTCCCCCCTCCCCAATTCTTTCTGAGTTGTCTCAGGTCCTAACGAGTTCCTAGTTCAGCATTCTGCTTAGTGTAGAAACCACCTCTAAGCTTTCTGGGTCTGGTCTTCACAATTCTAGAATCCTGCCAGGAAGACCCAAACGCCCCTCTCTCATCTCCTCAGATCTCTATCCTGTTTTGTTGGGCTACTGTCGTTTGTTCATTTCCCTGGATATTAGCCTCTTCCCCAGATACAACTTGGTGACTGTCCCTACATCTAAAACTGAGGGCCACAGGCATCTCCCTGTCCCCACGGGAATGGGTTGAGATAAGATTGTCTTGGAAACATCTCTCTTTTGTTCTCTCTGTTTTAACTATTCTCCCATAATGTTTTCATATCACCAGCTGACTTTCTTGGACGCCTCTGCAGTTTGCTTCTTATCTCCTGTGCTCTTTATATGTTAGGATTTGTACCACAGCTATTTTAAAGATGCAGAATTGAGCAAGACTTTCCAGACATTTTATGATCTGTTTCTTAGAAAGGTTAACTACCTCTCTGAGAAAATGTTCTGATAAAGAAGAAGAGTACCAGGGTCAGAAAACACTGGATGCATTTGAGGACTCTCTCTCTCTCTCTCTCTCCCCCCCCTGCCTGCTTACAGGGAAGTTTCCCCAATAGTAAGGCACGGCACCTTCAACTCTGCTCCAAAAGGGAGGCCTTGTGCAAAATCCCATCTGTAAGAGAGGAGAAGTTGACTTGAGCTCTGCCTCTGAACATTTTTCAGACAGTAAGCAAGTCAGCATTCACCACAGATCAAGAGGTAAAATTGTCTAAACATTACCATTTCATGCAGGTAGGGTGATAGTATTTTTGAATGCTTTCCCATAAAAAAAGATAAAACCTTCCATATGAAAACCAAAACAAACCTAAGAAGAGTTGCAATCTTGTCTTCTCCTTGACATACTAATATTCTATATCCCCACAGAGTTTTCCGTGACAAAGCATTGATTTCAGAGGCCACCTTCAACTTCCAAGATCTTCCCTCTCAAAAATCTGAGGATTAAAAAAGTAATGAAGTAAACAAGCATTTGCAATCAACTTGTGCAAAGTGAAGTTTAGCTTCTACCAACACTTTGGGACTCATGATCCCTCCAAATGGGTCACAGTCATCATATTTCCCTTAGCACTTCTGCCTGCCAAGATACTAAAAAGTTAGGAACAAAGTAGTAAGAGTGACTAGTCTCTCACAGTACATATGAGAATAAAAAATCATTCTTGTTGGGTCAGGAAAGGGTTAGGGTTGCTGCTGAATTGCTTTAAACCCAAAATAAAAATTCTAGAAGGGCAGGTTGCAGCGTGCAGTGAAGATTAAAAGGAGTCTTAAGGCACTAATAAAATTGTACCCCAGCATAAATGTTCCTGGACTAGAGCTCACTTCATCAGATGCAATGAGGGCATTTTCACCGTGTGTTCACTGTATGTAGGGGTACGATTTATTTTATAAGGTCAAGGGGCTGTGAAACGCACGCAGTACACAATGAAATTTAATTCTGTAGAATTCCGATCTAATCAAGAAAACATACGGAGGGTTATGCTAAGCTACTTAATGTCTGCAATGGGTGAGGCATCCCAGTTATTGCTAAGATAGTTATAAGTAAGAAAACTTAACTCTTTGTTCAAAGGAGGGGGAGAATGACTATGTGAAACCTCTTTAGGAATCTATATGTTCAGGAGGTGTCTCTTCGTGACAATTAAGCCTCTGGCATGTCTATGTGCAGGGCTGCCGGGAGCCATCATGAGACCCCAGGCAAAGATTCCACCTGAGCCCCTGCATGACAAAACAAATCATTTGGCTCGTTGTTACCATCAGGGCCGGCTCCAGTTTATTTTGCCCCCTAGGCGAGGATCCCTTCCCCCCCCCCCGTGCACCCACCAATTTTCAAAAATAAATGCATTTTAGGAAGAATGAAAAACACAAATAATCAAGAAACTCCCAGAGTATGGGGCCAGGTGCAGTTTGGTGCCCCTAAGGGCCGTCCCGCTCTAGGCGATCGCCTAGTTCGCCTAGTGAGTGAGTCGGCCCTGGTTACCATGCATCTATAATAGTAAAAGAATCTGCATGTCTATTCGTCTGTCTATTTGAAGCAGGCATAACTAATCAGAAAATAAAACTAGGAATCTCAACATGGCCACCAACTTCAGGATGATCATGGGAGTTCCAGGGCCAAAGACTAAAGGAATCAGAATATCCTGGCCCAGGTTATCTCCAGCCCCCCCCCCAATCATGCTATTTGCAATGGAAGCTCTAACTTCTGTTCCTCATTAATTACCACTAAAGCAGATTAACATTCTATTACTATGTATGCAACGGGTATCGGGAAGCATCCTTTTACTGCTTTGATAGATTCTAGGGCAATATTAGCTCCCCTCTTCTGTTCATAATATTAACAAAAGTTTGCTGCTATACTACTATTAACTATGTTCTAAGTTCCCCACCAGGATGGATGAGAATGAGGTGAGACTAGGACTGAGAAATAAGGAGTGGGATTAGAATTGGGGAGAGAGGAGTGAAGCCAGATCATGAAAGCAACTGAGCAAAATGAAGGAGGGGGAAAGTGTGGGAAAGAGGAAGAGAAATTAAGAAAAAGACAATGAAATATTTTTTAAAAATTGCCAGTATGGTGTAGTGGTTAAGTGCGCGGACTCTAATCTGGGGGAACTGGGTTTGATTCCCCACTCCACCACTTGTAGCTGCTGGATGACCTTGGTTCTGTCAGAGGTGTTCTTGAAAAGAGCAGTTTCTGTCAGAGCTCTCTCAGCCCCACCTACCTCACAGGGTGTCTGTTGTGGGGAGGGGAAGGGAAAGGGAAAGGGAAAGGGAAAGGAGTTTGTAAGCCGCTCTGAGACTCCAAGTGAAGGGCGGGATATTTATTTATTTATTTATTTATATTTATACTTTCAATTTGTACCCCGCTCACCCCCGAAGGGCTCTGAGCGGCTTACACAGTGCATGGTGCAGAGACCTATGCAGAAACCCTAACTATGACCACAGTACGTCTGGGGTGGGGGAGCCCTGCCAGGTACCCTTCCCGGCTCCGATCGTTCGTTTATCCGGCGAGTGGGCGACTTCTTCTAGTTCTCTCCGGTGTGGCTTCCGCGGCGTCCGCTGTTCTTTCGGCTCTCTGGCAACTCCTCTCGGGGGCTGTTGGTTATGGGCCCTGGTGCGCAGCTGCGGTGGGCGTCACAATGTCCTTGCGGCTCCGGACGACCTCCTGCTGGCCACGTCATCAGTTGCCGAGCCAACTGCCTCCTTGGGATGTCACTGCCTCTCTTCATCTCCTCCATGCTGACCGCCGCTGTGTTACTGCCGCTTCTCAATTCCTCGCTCGGCTGGAGCCCAATTTTGAGGGAGGGGTACCCCCCTGTCCTCCTACGGACAGGTACCGATTTACCTAATTGCCCCTAGGGGCTTTCGGACTGCTGGGTTGGCAGGAGCTGGGGCAAGGGTCGGGAGCTCACCCCGACCACTGTGGTATTCGAACCGCTGTTACAGCTGTTCGAGATGACTATTTCTACAGGCATTTAACTGCCTGTGCCACCGCCCCCTCTTGCCCCCTCTTGCCTCGGTTCAATCCAATCTCTTCTCTTCTCACAACACACTACCAGGGCTCCCTCTTTGCAAGATCTGGATGTGCAGACAAAACAATGGAGCTGGGTGGAGATAAAGGAAGAGGGAAACCACAGACTGATGGACCTTGCTAGGAGGCTGCATCCTGACAATGACTGTAGCTTTTCCTGTTTGGCCTTATCTTGCTCCAATGCTGGCTTGGCTGATGGCTTTACTGCTGCTTCTCAGAAATCTGAGAAGAAACAGTTTTCTTTAGCCTCCTAGTTACCTTTGCAGAGAGGCCCACCCAGCAGAGTCAGAGTGACTACTGTTTACACTGTTCTACCTTCCCTGCACACCTAGTGGCTGCAGTGCAGAATGGCATTAGAAGTAAAAAAAATATATTAAATGCATTCTGTGAATGCAGCATGACACTGGTTCAGGGACCCTCCGACTGACTTGGGCCCCGGGAATTTTGTTCCCCAATCCTCCCCTCTTGGCAGCCCTGTGAAAGGTGAAAAGAAACTACGAGCATGTGGGATAACATCCTTCCAGACATACCCTGTGATTCCCATACTGTTTGAGTGAGATGCAATCAAAGGGCTTTTTATTTATAAGTGATTATAAACAGGGCAATCGGCTGCATAAATGAATGAGAATTAATGGGAACACTGCTTGTAGACTTTCACTTTGAAAGTTTACTCTGAGCTTTGACTCTGTTTTCACTAAGAACACATTGTATACAAATGCCTTCCTGAGTTTATTTCCGCTAGTGCAAAGTAGGCGCCAATTCATAAAAACGATGGCTAAATGCATATGTGATTACTTGGTGGTTTACTGGACTAGGGGGAATACTTTGGGATAAGCTTTTCTTCTGCAATAATAGTAAAAAGCATAGACCTATAAGAGCATTTATAGTTTTAAAGAGCAATGGGGCAAAGAGGAAGATCCTTAGACAAACACACATGCACAATTTCTACCCTCTGGAAACAACCTCTGTAGTTCTTCTGCTGGAGTCCAGAAGTATCTGGAAGAGGGGCTCTAGCAGATCTCAGAGTGGAAAGGATTGGCTTGGGAGAAAGGGAAAGAAAGAGGCAGTTCTGAGGCCATTTTTGCCCTCCTGCGTGATCCTTTTCACAGCTGAAAAGATCCCATTAATGGAGAGAGGGATTAGGCTCTGAACTTCTTCCCCTCTCTTCCTCTTTACCTTCTCTCCTCTTCTCACCCAGTCTCCTTTACCTCTCCTCATGTTTCTCCAGATACCAGTGGATCTACTTCCTGATAGAAAATGCAAAGGGCTTCTTGGAAGGGGACAAAAAAGGGGAATGCGCTCATGGCATGGCTCAGGGGTACCCCATGGAAAGGAATATCTTCCAGCTTCCTCTCTTATATCTGCCCATGGGACACCCAATATAAAAACAGGAGGGAATAATATTTATGTATCTACTTACATTATTTAAAGTCTGCCTTTCTCACTGAGACTCAAAGTTGATTACACAAAGGAAGACAATACAATCAGTAGGATGGAATAAGCAACGTAATGGGACTAGGATTGCAGAAATCTGAAACAAACTAGAAATCTGAACAAAGTTGGAAGTATGACATGTTCAACAAGCAGTAAATGGTATTGCATAAGCAGAAATACAATGCGCAACACATACCATACCCAGTAGAAAGTCCTGTTTCCTTCTTATAATGTCTCCTGAACCATTCCATGATAATACAGACCTATCACATTTATAAAAATGCCCTCCTGAAAAAGTCTGTTTTACATAGTCTGTGGAATGCTAGAAGCACGGGAACCTTCCTGACCTCCTCAGACAGGGCATTCTACAAAATGGGGGCCACTACAGAGAATTCACACAGGCAGGCAGTTGCGGATCTTGTCCATTTGCAGGGCCTGAGAGGGCCTTGCTCAGATGAGCTTCTTTTTTTAAAAAAAATATTTATCCTTTTCACAATACGTTGTTATTTACATATTTACAATCTTCCCAAATCATGAGTCATCTTCACAATTATATACATTCATTCTTTTATACATTAAGTCTAAATTCCCCATGTTTCATAAATCCATTTATACAATCTTTCCCATCTTTTCTTAAACAGATTAGCTTTGTCACGGTGAAGCATAGGAGGAGAGACAGTCTGGCAGATACAAGGGTCCAGGGCCATGAAGCACTTTACATGTGATGGCCGCCAGTGTCTTAAATTGGACCCAGTAGTTGATGGGCAGCCAATGGAATGACTGTAGAATGGGTACAAAATGCAAGTTGCTGGCTCCTGATAATAATTTAGCTGCAGCATTCTGCACCAGATGGGTGCCTCCAAGTTGACTTTGAAGGAAGACCCATGTAGAATGTATTATAGTAGTTTAGGCATGATGTTACTGTGGAACCCATGTAGCTGGGCAGGTCAACCAAGTCAAGGTAGGGAGTCACCTTCTGAACCAAAGTAAGTTGGAAGAAAGCATTTTTTTGTGACTGCATTAACTTCTCCAGCAGTAATGCTGGATTCATTATAACCCTGAGGTTTAAGAGCCTAGTTAGCAAAGGTTAGTTGAAGTCCACCGGTGCAGGAAACACAATGTTCTTCATGACCTCAGGCTTCCCAACCAGTATTACCTCCACCTTGTCAGGGTTCGGTTTCAATTTGTTCACTCTTAGCCACAGCAGTCAGACCATGGCAGTCTTGACCTCTATCTCCTCCCCAGGAGAATGCAAATGTGGGTTTTATTCTCCTTGTTGCTAGCTTGCTTTTATGTGTCCAGACAAGGTGGTCTTTCCTTTAGTTTTTTTTTAAAAAAAAACCACTATTGAAGAACAAAGAAGAAATTTGTAATAAAAATCACATTGCCGTACGGTACAGGAAACAACAGCTAAGGATACATTTTATCATGGTATACGTCATTCCAATAAAAATGGGCCAGATTTCAATAAATATGTTTGATAGCTGTCAGCCCTCTTTACTTCCAATAAATTGTTTTCATTTTGTTGTTTCTGCTTTCAATTTTTTTTACAACACAATGATAGAGTCTGAGTGGTTGTGGATACTCTTATACTTAATCTTACTGCACATGGTAAATACCAAGAGACCATCTTCCATATTCCCCTTTAGGTTACAGTCAAGAATTACATAACATCTCCCTTATAAATAAAAGCCAAATGGTGGTGGCACTTCTCTAGAACATTCCACACGATCTGGAATTGTTTGGCGCCCTGGTGTGTCATTCAGAGGGTCTCCCTATCCACTGGCTGCTTTGCCTGAGTCCTGCCTCCCCAAAACCAAACAAGGACCCACGGTAAGTCCTCCCTCCAGCATTCTAAACATTTTGCTGTTCCTCTCCCCCCCATAGCCAGTCAGAACACAGAGGTTAGTTGCATATGCAGCCTCATTGGCCTTTGCCTTGGAACACAGAGGTCGTTTGCATATGCGACTTGATTGGCTTTTGCCTCTAACATTCTAAACAGTTTTCTGTTCTGAGGTAAAATGTGTCCAATCTTCAGGTGAGGGCTGGAGATCCCTCAGAATTACAACCGCTTTCCAGATGGCAGAGATCAGTTCCCCTGGAGAAAATGGTGGACTCAGTGTCATTATACCCTGCTGAGGTTGCCACAGCAAATTGACACTGAGAGTCCAAGGCCGGGGCACCCACCCAGAGTCTCTTTCTAGAGGTCGTTGTATTTATTTCCACAACGGGCCTTTTTCCTAGTAAGAACATAAGAGAATCCATGTTGGATCAGGTCAATGGCCCACCCAGTCTAACAATCTGTGTCACACAGCGGCCAAAAACCAGGTACCATCAGGAGGTCGACCAGTGGGGCCAGAACTCCAGAAGCCCTCCCACGGTTGCCGCCCCCAGCACCAAGAATACAGAGCATCCCACTGCTCCAGATATAGTGTTACATCTACCTTGAGGCTAATAGCCACTGATGGACCTCTGCTCCATATGGTTATCTAATTGAATTGTTATAGAATATTCAGCCAACTCATAATTATGTCCTTCATTTGCTGCTAGGACTACTAAAAGTGGGATTTAATTCTATGTGGATCTTGATAACTGAGAGTTAACATTCCTATCCAGAGAAGACCAGACCAGATGAATTTGTAACAACTGAAACACAAAATGAATATATCCTTTTCTTAATATTGCTGTTATCCAAGTTGAAATATCACTGACAGTTAGAAAATGCTAGGAAACATTTGTGTGTGTTGTAGATTGCAGTCACTTTTGCACTTATGTAGTTGACAAACTAAATCTTCTTGATCACCAGAAAAAGAGGCTCATATCCTTCCAGGTCATGGTAGAGTCACTAAAGTGACCTCTTCGTTGAGCGCAGAATTATTATGGTTCATCCCCTTTTTTTGTGCCTGCACAGTCATATTGAATGTATTTTGTACATGCACACTTGGTGGTATTTTCATGTTGGTTATTTACAGACTGCAATGTACCTGTGTGATTGGCTGTGATTCACCTAGGTTTATGGCTGTGCTACGCATCTTTGTTAAAAGAATACCCCTGAACAACCAAAGAATCAATTTAAAAGAAAGCATTAGAAATAACTGCAGTAAAACATGCCCCTAGACAAGGGATCCCCAGGGTGATGCCATAGGGTTCATCGTATCCACCAACACCTCTCCTGGTGCCCACCAAGTATCTTCAGGAGAGGGATGTGGCTTTTGCCCAGCAGGGCTTCAGATTAGCCAGGGCTTCTGATTGGCTGTGCAGATTTTTATAAAATATTGCTTTGGCAGCGGCAGCAACCTCAGCCCAAGAATCTTCACTGCCTGACTGAAGGTAAGCTGCGTGTCTGAAAGACAATATTTTAAAATAATGTTCATTTAAAAAGACATCCTGTTAAACAGAGCTTCTAGTTGAAATGTTAAAGAGTTACTGTGAGAGTTATGCATAACCTCACTCCCTGACAATTTATGGTTGGCTCTAACCTCCCGTGGCAGCCATTTTGTGGTTGACTCTGCCTGTTGAAGCAGTCATTTTGTAGCTATGCCCACCATCCTGTGTCAGAATTCCAAAAGTGCCTGCTGGCTCAAAAGGGTTAGGGATCACTACCCTAGACACATCTTTTTGCTAGAATAAAAGTTGCAAAAACAAGATTTTTGCAGAAAAAGGCAGTAAAAGAACCTACAATTTCCATGAGGCAGTGCAAGAACACAGATGTCAATTTATCTTCATCTGAACTATTTGGCATCCATTAACAAACAGTGAATGACACCGCTGTAAAGAACCCAGAGATGCCTAACTAGTAAGTCTTGTCTCAAATATGAAAAAAGCCATCACTTTTAGTAATGTACCTTTTAACAATTGGAAGCAGTGGGCATGGTGGCTAGGGGGAGGGGCATAGGGCTCTCCTTGTGAGCTGTGGCTCACTGACAGAGCATCTGCTTGGCATGCAGAAGGTCCCTGGTCCAATCCCTGGCATCTCCAGTTAAAAGAATCAGGTAAGAGGTGATGTGAAAGACCTCAGCCTGAGACCTTGGAGAGCTACTGCTGGTCTAAGTAGACAGTACTGACCTTGATAGACAAATGGTCTGATTCAGTATAAGGCAGCTTCATATGTTCATGTGTGCTACTAGACTCAAATCTAGCTTTTAGGGAGGGGCTGTGGCTCAGTGGTAGAGCCTCGGATTGGCATGCAGAAGGTCCCAGGTTCAGTCCCTAGTATCTCCAGTTAAAAGATCTGGCAGTAGGTGATATGAAAGACCTCTGTCTGAGACCTTGGAGAGTTGCTGCTAATCTGAAGAGAGAATTCTGACTTTGATGAACCAAGGGTCTGATTCAGTATATGGCATTTTCACATGTGTGTTCACAAACACTATTCTGCTTAAAAATAGATCCTTCTTCTTCCTGCTTTCTTTATTTACAGAATTTATATCCTGCCTTTCTGCCCTCACAAGGGCCACCAAGGCAGCTAACGATTTAAAACATATGTGATAAAACCACATTTTAAAACCATTAAATCAACCCCCTCAACAAATACACATCATTAAAACAATTAAAAACAACTTTAAAATAAATACAAAACATAAAAACAACAATGAAAGCATTGGTTAGGAAGGAAGGATAACTGAGGGAATGTTAAACAAAACGAGGAAATCTCCGCACGCTGGAGGAAGATAGCAACAGAGACAGACAACTCTCCCTGGGAAGAGAGTTCCAGAGTTTTACTGACATGACTGAAAAGGTTCTCTTCTGGATGGCCACTGGTCTAATCTCAAAAGGGTGGAGCACTTGAAGCAAGTGGCCAGGCTGGTTCATAAGAGATTAGGTGGTCCTTCAGGTATGTTGGTCCCAAACCATATAGGGCTTTGAAGGTCAAAAACAGCACATTGAATTGTGCCCAGAAATAATTTGGGAGCCAGTGTAGATGCACCAAGATTGGAGTGATATGGTCCCTCTGATCCATTCCAGTCAACATCCTGGCTGCAGCATTCTGTATCAACTGAAGTTTCCAAACACTTCTCAAGGGGTAGCCCCAAGTAGAGTGCATTGCAGTAATCTAATTTAAATGTAACCAGGGCATGCACCACAGCGGTCAGATCTTTTCTGCCCAGGAAAGGCCTCAGCTGGCTAACCAGTCGAAGTTGGTGAAACGCACTCCTCACCACAATTGCAGCCTGCTTATCCAGTAGTAGGCCTGGGTCCAACAGCACACCCAGACTACAGACCTGTTCCTTCAGTGGGAGTGGAACCCCATCCAGAATGGGTGACACCTTAAATTCCAGGCCAGACCTTCTGCCCTCTAGTAGCACTTCCATTTTGTTGGGATTAAGCCTCAGTTTATTAGCCCATATCCACTCTAAAACTGTGTCCTGGCACTGGTGCAGGGTTTTGACAGCCTCCCTGAGATCAGCTCAGACCGGAAGCCACAAGACAGAGTTGAGTATCACCCTGTATTGGTGACAATCTCCACATGATCTCACCTAGTGGTTTCAGGTAGATGTTAAAGAAAATAAGGGACAAGAAAGAAGCTCACAAGACCTCAAAGACCAAAGGTCAAGAGGTTGATTCCCCCAGCAATCTGAAACCTACCCTCTAGGTTGAACCATTACCATAGCAAAACAGTACCTCCTAATCCCAGCCCAGATAGGTGGTCCAGAAGGTCAACATCCTGGCCAATGACCAATGATACTGAAAGCCATTGAGAGGTCCAGGAGAATCAACAGAGTTGTACTCCCTCTCCTGGCACAGGTCATCCACCAGACAACAAAGGCTGTTTCAGTCCCATAACCAGGCCTAAACCCAGATTGGAATGGATATTTAGATGTGACTGAGGGGACTTAAGCATGAGGAACCCCTTATATACATTAGTTGTGCCCACCTGCTTTACTGATTTGCCACATGTCTGCCTGTACCCAAGAGACAATTATAAAATAGACACTTGGCAGTTGCCAGAAATTTAGAATAGAAGATCCCTTGGTTGAGAGGTATAATCCTTGACAATTTCATTCCAAATGGATGGAGGAAAATATAGTTCCTTCCTAAAACATTGCCCATTAATCAACAAAGAAAATTAACGTACAAAATTAAAACTAAATTGAGCTGTAAAAAACACAGTTTGTGCAGATTTCTACTTTATTTCTGAGTCATGGGCACATTAATTTTCACCCTGAATTCCTCTGTGCATAGGGTCCCCCATTCATTTCAACAGAGGGAGTACATAGTTTGGTGTAGTGGTTAAGTGCACGTACTCTAATCTGGGAGAACCGGGTTTGATTCCCCACTCCTCCACTTGCACCTGGCTGGCTGACCTTGGGCAAGCCGTAGTTCTGATAAGAGTTGTTCTTGAAAAAGAGCAGTTTCTGTCAGAGCTCTCTCAGCCCTACCTACCTCACAGGGTGTCTGTTGTGGGGAGGGGAAGGGAAAGGAGTTTGTAAACCGCTCTGAGACACCTTTGGGTAGTAAAGGGCGGGGTATAAATCCAATCTCTTCTCTTCTCTTCTTCTTCCCTAAATGGAGAAGCTGTCGCAAGTGGGATCTGTTGTTCCCTCAAAAGACTGATAGACCAAGCAGTATGATTTTTATTTCAGCCATCTCCACATTTGCATATTTCCAGAATATACTCTCCATCCAGTGAACAAGATGGCAATAGAAGGGAAATATGCTCCAAGTATTTTCTGTATGAAAATGAGAAAGAATCCATAGAATACAAAGTCACGTCTAGAACGCATCAAACTTGGTAGAAGGAATGCCTTTTACTTCTGTAGAAAAGGCCCCAAAGGGAGAATCCAGCCAACAAAAACTTCAGCCATTGTAACTGCCAGGTGAATGGCTTCCATCCCTTTTCTTTTGTTAGTCTCCCTGAGAACGAAGACAGGAGGCCAAATGGCAAAGAGCCTTTTTAAATAATGAGTTGCACTTTTATATTTTCTGATCAGATAGAACTACCCAAAGGCCTCATATGGTCAAGAAACAGAGACTCCACGTGTGGATATTTAAATGCCGCATGCAATTTCTGCTTGCTGTAACTTTGTCCAGATGCGGGTACTCTCTGTGCCCATGGAAATGAGACAGATCTCTTTCTTTTCAGCTTGTCCAAGAATCTTTGCACTCTGACTCACTCCAGAAAAAGAAAGAATGGAAAGAATGTGAGGCAACTGTGTTCAGTACACAGTATTTTACGAGTTCGGGGTCTATTGAAAAATAGGAATCTGAGTATGTAAATAGCAAAAATTAGATATTTATAATGCTAAAAACATTGTTTTGCAGTGAACAATATTTTTGCCCGAGATGGGCCAGAATAATGCTTCTTTATTAATTTCTGATTCGCATCCTAACTCTTGCATAGGTAAATGTAGATTAATTTGCTGAACTTTTAACTAGTGTCCTGTTTTCAGTAACCACGCTACCTGATAGCCCAAAAAATCTGCACTGCATTTCCCTTAGCTTGGGACCCATAGGCTTTGCCTCTCCTTTGGGGTAATATCCCCTGCAGCAGAGGGCAGCACACAGTTGCATTGACCAGGGGCCAAGGGAACAGCTTAATGAGTGCAGCTTGTTCCTTTTCAGTCAGCACAAGAAGAAGTGCAAAACCCTGTCCTCGAATGTTGCTTCAGGAGCAAATGAAGGCTGTATCCTCCCTTCACCTCCAAAGCAACCACGGCTTCAGAGGCAGCCTGTGTACTTGGGTAGTCTCTCTCCTAACCCAGATCTTCTGCAACAATCCTTTCAAGATTCAGCAGAGGCTAGCCCTTCCTTCCCCTCTGAAGCAACGGCAGGGAGGAGGGGACAACAAACTGTGACATTTTGTTTGCAGACACAAATGCGCTCAGAGTTTATTGCTATCCAAAAATGTATTGATTCATCTTAAGCCAAACTCGAGGGGGAGGGGGTACTAGCTTTTAGCAGGTTGCCATGCTGGACCATATAAAGGTCTATTAATAGTTCAGTACAGTTAGATACAGTGATTATACTATTTGCCAAAAGATGGTGAACATGACACACACACACACACTGCCATCAAGTTGCAGCTGACTTACAGCAACTTACAGTTTTCAAGGCAAGAGACATTCAGAGGTGATTTGCTACTGGCTGCCTCTGCATAGAGACCCTGGTATTCCTTGGCAGTCTTCCATCCAAATACTGACCAGAGTTGACCCTGCTTAGCTTCTGAGATCTAGTATAAAACGACCCAAAGGAAACTGTAAAACGCACTAGCTCTCCATTTACAAAATATATCAAGTGCTCAAAATACAATAATTAACAATGTGTTCCAAATGATACAATAAATAGAGTAATGGTAGAGCTGACAATCTCCTCTGGAATGACATGTCATTTCGTTGAAAAACTTCTTCCGAACAGTGTTGATTTTCTGTGAACATTTGGAATTATCTTATACATCTGGCTCTTCTTCAGATAGTTTTCAAAAATTGGAAGTTACAACTTTCACATTCTAACCAGGCAACATGCTGAATCCTGGGTATCCAAGTCAAGGTATAACATATATAGTCATACCTTTTGTTCCCACCATCCAATGGTCAATTGCCTCTGAAACAAATTCCAATTATCCTATTGGTTGATTTCTGTTGCATAGATTTGATTATCCCTTTCATAAAGTTGTCTTTGTCAGTGGCTACAGCTTGTGGCAAGCTTGTGTGTGAAGAAGTATTATATTGCTGGTTCTGAAGCTCAACCTACTCATGAGAACAAAGATATGAACCTGTCATGCCTAACCTGAGCAAGACTGCAATCCTATGAATATTTACCGGAATATTTACTTCACTGAATAAAATAGGACTAAATTCAAAGTAACATAACTAGGATTGCATTGCAAGTCAGATACTAATACAGGTAATATTTAAATCCATTCTGTATTAAAGTAAATGGATGAACCCTGTGAAGAACTGGACTTTTTAAGAGGTTTAGAAGTGCTGTACCAACAACTAAAAGACTGTGAAGGGTTAATTCTTCACAGAGCCAGAGAGTCTTGAGAGACAGGCTGCTCTGAGCAATCTGATTGCTTAGTATCAGCTGAACAAAAAAATGTCTTGAGAGAGCTGTATGCTGAGAAGATTCGGTCAGATTCCTGCCTTAACTGAGAAGAGACATGTACTGAGACTGTCTGAGAATAGCCCTGACAGAAAAAAGGTTTAGTGCTGACAGAGTGATATTTCAGCCTTGACTGAACACAGTCTGAATTCAGCATTAGCTGAGAGCAGTTTGAACACAGACAGAGAACTGAGGGAAAGTTTGGCAAGGAAGTTTGGGTAGCAGAGAAGACTCTCACTCAGGCCAAAGGAAAGGGGATAGAACTTCTAGGGAGAGAAGAAGATTCCCTACCCAGTCAAACAGGGAGCAACTGAGGAGTAAAGAATTCTCTGGTCTGGTGTGAATACAAACTGCCTGTAGAGACCCTTAAAGTCAGTGAACAACTCAAGAAGAATACTGGTGTTCCAAAAGAAGGGGTCAGGGTACTGGGAAGAGAGTACTAGCTTTCTGGACACCAAAAGAGTGATTACTTAAATAAAGTGTACTAGAATGTTTGGGGAAACACTGGGACAAAGGCCTCTCAATATAAAGATCTAAGTAAGTGTGAATAAATTAAGAACTTCTCATTAACCTGATATATAAGATCAAAAGTCTGTGCTTGTAACTCGTTTTACCTCAGTGATTTTGACCCCTGATTTCACCTGACCTTTCCCTCCAATGTTAAATAAAACCTGTTGTTATTTTCGAATTTTAAAGAATCTCAAGTGCCATTTTCAAGGGTTTGAGTTAAAGGGCAATCCTATCCCTTCCCTCAGATTACTAGGCTGAGCAAATAGCCAAAATACACCTTACTGACAGGGTGGGAAAGCCAAAATTTCTTCAGGGGAGAAGCAAACACATTATCAGGGCTGCTCAGTCAGTGAAGGGACAAAGACACAGAGGGGAAATGTTGCCTCTGAGGGAGGGAAGTGGATGGGATGTGTCATAGTTCTTTTCCTATGATCCTGGAAAATGAATGGAAATACATGCCTAGAAAGAAATTCATTTCCTTTGTAATTTTTCTGCAATTTCTGAGGTACTTTGAGATGAATAATGTTCATTGCCCCATCCAAAGTAGCCAAGTGTTGTTAGCAACTAGCAACCCAAACTGAAAAATCTGCCAAGCTGCAACAGCACACAAAGTTGCCCCACTAGAGCTATGAAGTACCAAGTAAGTACATGCCAAGTAGGACTGTTCATTCCACTGTACTATGAGTCCATTGTAATTCCATCCCAACACTGAGATATTGCTAAATATGAGTAGTAAAAAAATGCCCATTGGCTGAGTTGAAGGGCTAGGACATTGCAGGGATGACTCCTGTGTAAGCCAGTGCATCATTGCACACTCTGTGGATAGAAACCCTCTCACCCATGCCCACCCACCATAGAATTTCGGGCACTGGAGCCTGGGTTATCCATAGGCAGGGGAAGGGGTCATGTTTGGCCATCACCACAAAAATGTTGCCAAGTGCAGCAATGTACTTTTGCCAATTGTATGAAGGGCTGCCATATTGCAGCAGTCAGGGGAGTCAGGGGAGTTTGGAAGAAGAGCCCATATTACAAGCAGTTATATATGAAGAAGCCCAGAAACAGATTGGTGACCTATCAGAGAAAGGTTGCAGATGCTTTAAGGAAGATACCACATGGAACGGCAGAGAGTTATGTTAGTCACTGTTGAAACCGTCAAAGTCTTGGCAGAGATTGGTAAGTACCGGCTTGTAATGAGTGCAGTTTGGAAAGCAAAGGAAATCTCAAGAGAACAGAAAGAGCCCATGATGAAATAGATATGCACAAGAAATGTGATGTGCAGCACGGCTCACAGTTACACTGTATGAAACAAAAAAATAAAAGAACACTCAAATTCATCAAATACGGCAGATTCAGTAACCAGAACAAAAAAGCAGTAAACAGCAAAGGTGGCTCCAACATAATTTGCTATTTATCAGGCTTATGGCTTGGCTTATAATGATGGAGGAGGAGGAAGAGGAAGAGGAGGAAGAGGAGGAAGAGGAGGAAGAGGAGGAAGAGGAGGAAGAGGAGGAAGAGGAGGAAGAGGAGGAAGAGGAGGAAGAGGAGGAGGAAGAAGAAGAAGAAGAAGAAGAAGAAGAAGAAGAAGAAGAAGAAGTTTACCATCAGCCATCCATGGGAGCACAAACCAGACAAGATCATGGAGAACGATGAAACAAAGATTCATTGAGACTTCTGATTACAAACAGATAAACACCTGGAGCACAACACCCCTGATATCACAACTGTAGAAAAAATGAGAAAGAGGGTTTGAATCATGGACATTACAATTCCAGGAGACAGAGGAATAAAAAAGAAAGAGCAGAAGAAGATCACACAATACCAAGGCCTACAAATAGAGTTAGAGTGCCTCTGGGAGAAGAAGGTTACCACTGTGCCAGTTGTCATTGGAGCCCTTGGAGCAGTGCCTAGAAATCTCAAGAAACACCTGGGCACCCTAGGCACTGAGTAAATAACACCAGCTCAGCTCCAGAAGACTGTGCTGCTTGGAACAGCAAGAATCCTGTAAAGATACATCTGCAATTCCAAGAACTTGGCTAGATCTCCAATTGCGGAACACCATCTACCAGTCAAATATCTGACTGCAACAATTCATAATAATAATATAATATAGCAAATAATGTATATAATTTGACATACTTGATCCCAGTAATTTCACAATAATCCGGTTGTATATCAAGGAGTGGTGAGTATGACACAAAGATCCTGGTGATCTTCCTTGTTGGACTGTCATGTGTTGATGGATTTCACTATTACATGGTGCACAAGTGAAACTGAGGTCCAAATTGGCAAGGGGCAGCTCAAATAAAACAAGACTTTCAAAGCACCATGCAGCCTGATAGATGCACCACAGCATCCTATGGGACACTGAGTTCATTTGCATCTTGAGTTGATTCATGACCACGCTACAGTGTAATGGTAGAATGTTAGTAAATGGCAAAGATATAAATAGAAGCTAGGGAACCACAAGTCTCACGAAGGACAGGTCCCTTCGACCCCCATTGGTCCCCCACTCTCCCTTCATGGCCCTTTCTCTATCTCCTCCATTTTCTATTCTCCCTCTCCCCTACAATTGCTACTGTTTTCCTCCTTCTTGCATTGGCACCAGTGTGTTGCAAGGCAGGGTAAGGGGTGGGGCTGTAGCTCAGTGGTAGAGCTTCAGGTTGGTATGCAGAAGGTCCCAAGTCCAGTCCTCGGCATCTCCAGTTAAAAGGACCAGGTAGGAGGTGAGGGTGAGAGACCTCTGCCTGAGACCCCCAGACAGCTGCTGCCAGTCTGAGTAGACAATACTGACTGTGATGGGCCAAGGGTCTGATTCATATAAGGCAGATTCAGGTGATCTTGTGACGTTTCACGAGATCTTAGCCAGCACTTTCCATTTTGAGGGCTTTTAACACATTCAGGGGTTTCTTTATTAAACTCCCTTATGTTGCAAGAAAATCTCCCACTGGCCCCATTGTGCATATTTTTGATCTGCAGACTAAGATCATCATTCAGAATGAGATATGTTTAAATTCCTCAGTGGGTGCAGGCTGGAGGAAGTGCCCCTGTTACCTCTTGGATCATATGACACAAGTGCTTGGGGCAGAAAAATATCATGGGCCCTCCCTAGGGGTAGGTCTGGACTTCAGCCCATTTTTGCAATGCCAACCAAAGCAGAGAAGAAAAGGCGGCTCAGGAGAGTATATAGCAGGGGTCCCCAATGTGGCACCCACTGACACCTTTCCTGGTGCCACCAAGTGTTTTTAGAAAGTGAGTGGGACCAAGTGGGGCACTTGCCCCGCAGGGCTTCTGACTGGCCACTAGAAATCTGATTGGCTGGGCTATGGGGAGTGGCTATGGCTCATTGGCAGAGCATAGCATGGAATAACATCACCCAGTAATACCATCCCATTAAGCCTCTTTTAAAGGGACATGCCATTTTTCTTCAGGCCTGTTGGCAGTCCTACTTCTTGTCTTGAGCTCCTGGGTAACTTAAGCCCGGGACCACATAAAAAGAGTCCATGCAGCTCTTCTTCCGTGCCATTGTAAACCCAGTTTCCAAAGGCTTGCTTTGGGCAGAGAGAGGAGCCAGAGTGTTAGTTCCTCCTACACAGTCCAGAGCTTCTCACACCATCATGGCAGAATGGCAGCTGTGTCTTAATACTCACAACTGATCTCCAGCTGACAGAGATCAGCTCCCATGCAGAAAATGGCTGCTTTGATGGGCGAACCCTATGGCATTGTGCCATGCTGAGGCCCCACCCTCTCCCGGATCCAGCCCCAAAGCCTCCAGGTATTTTCCAACCCACACTTAGCAACCCTACTGACAACATCTGTTTGGGAGTAAGACCTGCTGAATAACATGGAGCTTACTATCGAGTAGACCTGCTTAGGCATGCTTTCTTCAAATATATTACAGTAACCACCACTAAGAATACCGGCAAAAGATTTGTTTTCCTGTTTAACTTCTAAAGGCCATGTTCATGGCTGCATGAGGTCAGTAGAACAATTTCCAGCCTTCTGGAATAGCCTTTCATGCATCAAGCCAAAAAAAGAAAGAAAGAAAGAAAGAAAGAAAGAAAGAAAGAACTGGCCTTCTCTGCAACTTACAACAAGATAAGAATATCCTTCTTTCTGCTAAAGCAGATCCATGAAATTTCATGATAAACAAAAGCCCTCTTGTGTGTTAACAGGACATGGTGAAACATGCCAGTGAGTGAGCTGAAGGTTAAAGTGTAAATTCCTTTTGCACAGACACATTAAGACTAACTTTTAATACCACCCCATGTGAACGGTGTCCTGCAGACTCACAGTTGGCACTTTGCAACGGAGGAGACTTTAATTTGGGGGTACTTTGTAAGGATAGGCTTAGCTAAGAGCCTTTTAAAAAAAGATTGCTTTGAATATGATGCATGAATCTTTCAGATGCTTGTGTTTTCGGTACGGAATGTGAAAGATTAAAGCCTCTTTTTTTAAAAAAAAAAAAAAGTTTCTACATGAGGGAACAGAAAGAGAAGGAAGAAAAGCCGTGGCGAGAGAGATGAGTCTGACAGTAACAAACAAGTGGATTAAAAATAACAGATGGAAAGGAAAACGCCCCTGGCCCTTCCAAAACCACCATTACAGCCTCCCACACCCTGGCCAAATTAAAGTGAGTTTGACATAATGAAGTCAAATGCTGCATTTGCGAGAGAGATTTTCAACGAAAAGAAGCCGTAATCGGGGGGTGGGGGTGGCTGGATCTGAGTAGGACTACGCCAGAGAGAATCATTGCAGGCTCACAGCGCAGGATTGTGTCCCCATTTGAGTTTGTTATTGCTGTTTAGGACTCTGGTTGCAAAAACGATAAGAATTAAGAAGTAAAACATGAGTTTTGAAATGGAATGCTCTGCTCTTTGTACTTCGCTTTGAAATGAAATGCTTTGATCCTTTTCCCCCCCATTCTCTGGGCATGGTCCCCACCACTACTTTGTATTGAATTTATACCTGTCAATTGCAGTAGCTTTCGCTAAAGAATTCTGGGGATTGTAGTTTGGTAAGAAGCTGGAAATTGTCTGTTCGAAAGCTGAGGGTCTTCAAGGGATCATGGGGAGTGGGGAAGATTGGGAAATCCCACCCCACAGTCTTCCCCTCAGTAGTTCCATACACTCTCAGGGTCTGACTCTTGAGGGGGCTGATTTGGCTACTCCCATTTTTCCTTTAGCTGCCTTTGAACTGTTCTCAACATTCATTGTTCCTGAATTATATCTAATCCTCATCAGACGATCAAGCTGAACTGATACATTATGCAGACAGGCCCTAACTGGGATGGCCCAGGTGAGCCCGATCTCAGAAGCCAAGTGAAGTTGGCCCTGCTTAGTGTTTGGATGGGGCCATGAGGCAGAGGAAGGCAATGGCAAAGAGCCTCCATTAGCCTCTTGCCTTGGAAACCCAACCCTACAGGGTCTCCATAACTCAGCTGCAACTTGATGGCAGTTTACACACACGTACGATGTCAATAGACTTGAATTAATTGGTGAGTACATGACAGTCTTGTGAAGTGAGTCTTTTCTGTTTCCTCCTTCTACCGCAGCTGCGTGAACCTCCTGAAAGGTTGTTCCTGGGAACCATTTAAACTTCAGCAACAGCACAGGGGACAAAGAGGTGATCAGCAGAAATTGCCGTACTCTATTCTGAACACTTAAATCTTTCTTTGGAACTGCTTGATTGACTACATGCCACTTTGATCATCTTTACTCTTTCCCAAAGAACCTGTCTTTGACCTTCTGCTCCTTCTTCACAACCAAACCACTGTTAAGCCCTGTTGGTTCAGCATCTTTATGATTTACCTTTTTTTGGGGGGGGGGTGTCTCTGTCTCTTGCTAAATGCTCTTCCTGGACCTGGTCCTTCTTCCACTTTCAGTGCAACTTCTTAGATAGCTGACCTTCACACTTGTCATCGTCCCCACCTCTGCCACTTGCCAATGGTTCTGCAAATAATTTTCTTGAACGCCACTTTGACTCAGGATGGAACTACATATTACTTCAAGTTCTGTGATTATTTTCCCTGACATAATGTCTTTAGAAAAACAGGCAGCTTCTGCTGCAACTTATAAAAAGGAAGACGGGTACAGGGGGAGAAAGGCAGAATCTAGGATGAATGACATCTGGTCCCTTCAGATAGATGTTAAAGTATCATCTATGGCAGTGGTGGCGAACCTATGGCACAGTTGCCGGAGGTGGCACTCAGAGCCCTCTCTGTGGGCCCCCGTGCCATTGCCCCAGCCAGGCCCAGACCATTATTAGTGTCGAATTCTCTGCCAAATAATTTTAAGTAAATGAAAGCAGTTGGGATTGCTTTCCTTACTTTGTTTGGATCATCTTAAGTTAATGTATGAGTTGTTTTTTCTAAAGTAAAACCTCAGTATTCAGGTTAAATTGCCGTTGGCACTTTGCGATAAATAAGTAGGTTTTGGGTCGCAGTTTGGGCACTCGGTCTCTAAAAGGTTCGCCATCACTGATCTATGGCATGAAGCACTGGTAAGGAAACTCAGTTGGTATGCCAGTTGTGGCCCTTCCTTGAGAAACCTGGCCTGCCCACTGTTCTCCACACGGGAATATTATACTCTCTATATATATTACTAGCGATGTGGAATGGTATGGTAGCCCAATCTTATCAGATCTTAGAAGCTAAACAGAGTTGGTACTTGGACGGGAGATAAGGTTGCCAGGTCCCTCCAAGTCCCCAGTGGGGGAATTTGGGGGGAGTGCTGGGGGGACAGGGACGGCCCCAATATGATGACATCACAAAGAAGTGACATCATCATGTTGGGGACCAGTGCCTGCACTTCAAGCCACAAATTCGCAGCTTGGATTGCAGGGATGCCATCCCCCCCAAAGCATTTAAAGGATCCTTTTAAATGCTTTGGGGGTGAAGCAGGGGCCAGAGCACGCCTGCAATCCAAGCCGCAAATTTGGAGCTTGGGGTGCAGGCACATGCACCCCCCCCCCGCTTCTTGCCTAAAGCATTTAAAGGATCTCTTTAAATGTTTTGGGGAAGAAATGGGGGAGCTGCCCGTGCCTGCACTCCAAGCCATAAATTTGTGCTTTGGAGTGCAAGTGTGTGTGGGCCCCCCCACTTCTTCTCGAAAGCATTTAAACCAATCCTTTAAATGCTTTGGGGGGGGATGGCGCACACCCCTCTCCCTCCCTCCTGCAAGATTTAAAGGGTCCTCCAGCTGACCAGCAGGCCACACACCCTCCTGTCTTCCGTCATCCTCTGGAGTTTGCTTAATTTCATGTTCATTGCATCTATGACACTGTCTAACCATCTCATCCTTTGCCATCCCCTTCTTCTTTTACCTTCAATCTTTCCCAGAATCAGGGTCTTCTCCAGCAAGTGCTCCCTTCTCGTTTGGTGGCTAAAGTATTTGAGCTTCAGCTTCAGTATCTGACCTTCCAGGGAATAGTCAGAGTTGATTTCCTTAAGGACTGACTGATTTTATGTCCTTGCAGTCCAGGGGACTCTCAAGAGTCTTCTCCAGCACCATAATTCAAAAGAATCTATTATTCGGTGCTCGGCCTTCATTATGGTCCAACTCTCGCAGCCATACATTGCTACTGGGAATACCATTGCTTTGACCATACAGACTTTTGTTGGTAGGGTGATAGCTCTACTTTTTATTATGCTGTCAAGGTTTGCCATCGCTTTCCTCCCAAGGAGCAGGTGTCTTTTAATTTCATGGCTGCTGTCACAGTCTGCGGTGATCTGGGATCCCAGGAACGTGAATTCTGTCACTGCTTCCACAACTTCCCCTTCTGTTTGCCAAGGAGTGATGGGTCCAGATGCCATGATCTTAGTTTTTTTGAAGTTGAGTTTCAAGCCAACATTTGCACTCTCCTCTTTCATTTTCAGCAAGAGGCTCTTTAGGCCCTCTTCATTTTCTGCCATTAGAGGGGTATTGTCTGCATATCTGAGGTTGTTGATGTTTTCCCTGGCAATCTTAATTCCAGTTTGTGATTCATCCAGGCCAGCATTTCACATGATGTACTCTGCATATAAATTAAATGAGCAGGGTGACAATATACATCCTTGTCGTACTCCTTTTCCTATTCTAAAGCAATCAATTGTTCCATGTCCAGTTCTAACTATCGTTTCTTGACCCTTATACAGGTTTCTCAAGAGACATGTGAGGTGATCTGGTACTCCCATCTCTTTATGGACTTGCCATAGTTTGTTGTGGTCCACACAATCAAAGGCTTTAGCGTAGTCAATGAAGCAGAAGTAGATATTTTTCTGGTACTCTCTTGCTTTCTCCATAATCCAGAGAATGTTGGCAATTTGATCTCTCTTTCCTCTACCTCTTCGAAACCCAGCTTGTACTTCTGACAGTTCTCTATCCATGTACTGCTGAAGTCTAGCTTGTGGGATCTTGAACATGACCTTGCTAGCATGTGAAATAAGTGCAATTGTGTGATAGCTTGAACATTCCTTGGCATTGCCCTTCTTTGGGACTGGAATGTAAACTGACCTTTTCCAATTCTGTGGCCACTGTTGCATTTTCCAAATTTGCTGGCATATTGAGTGCAGCACTTTAACAGTATCATCTTTGAGGGTGACCACTAAGGAATACTCTAGAGGAAGGCAAACCACCTCTGCTTCTCACTTGTTTTGAAAACCCCTTGCTGGGGTTGGCATAAGTTGGTTGTGACTTGATGGCACATGAATATACATATAGATTACTACCAGTGGGAATGCCTATGAAAGCCAACTGTTTCAGAAGTTATTTTTTTGTTTATTTAAAGATGTATAGACCCTCCTTTCTGAAAGTTCAACCCATAGGGCCATCAACCAGTCATAAAATCCAAAGGTGGTTAAATTACAATATTACAGAATAAAACTGCGAGATTCTTAACTGGAACAAATAGAATGGCATATATTTTGCCAGTGTTTGAAGAGTTTCACCATCTGTTTATTGGAAGCCCAATTCAAAGTGCTGTTTGTGACCTATAAAACCATTCTAGAAGTCAGGACATCTGAAGGATGGCCGTAAACCTGCCAGCGGTTGAGATCTGCACTGGATGGCTCATTCTGGGTGGCCCAACTTGGGTGGTAAAATGGGTGGCTACCGGAAACAGGGCCTTCTTGGTGGTGTTCATTTGTAAGTGCTTTCTATTTCCATTCCATTGGCACATATTTTGATAAAGGATAGAACATAAAAGGTAGCGGATAAAAACTGTTTTACAACACAATCTTTAAAAGACTTGTACCCTTCTAAGCCTGTTGACTGATAGGTTTAGAAGGGTACCGTACATCTCTGTTTAGGATTACACTCAGGGCTATTTTTGGGCATAAACGCACAGGAACGGAGTTCCGACTGGCTCCTGAGTTGGCCACGCCCAGCAGGAACTCATTAGCATAATAGGCCACACCCAATAGCAGAAACTCATTAGGATTGGCTACATTAGGGGTGTGTGGCCTAACATGCGAAGGAGTTCCTGCTACAAACAAGGTAAACAGAATAAGAAGGGAAAGGTGGGTGTGGCTGGATGACCACACTTCTGGTAACATGGGGGTGTGGCCTAATGTGCTGATGAGTGGTGCTGTCAGGGTGTGGCTTAATATGCTAATGTGTTTTGCTGTTGGGTGTGGCCTATTATGCTAATGAGTTCCTGCCGGGCTTTTTCTACAAAAAGAGCACTGATACACTGTTGTTTCCCTAGATGTTCAGTGGCTTTTTGTGCAGCTAATCAGCTGAATTCTGCTGCTGTTTTTAAACCAAGGAGTGTCATACTTTTTTTTTGCTGTTTAATATATTTATTTGTTTGATATCTTGAATTTTGCAATATACTACTTTTAAATAATGTTGTAAGCAGCATTCAGGGTAAAGTAGAAATATTTTTAAAATATGTTTGGAGTGATTGCAGAATTCAGTTCTTTGGGGCACAGAATAGGACAGAAACATAACACTTTGCCACTGTGTCCAACAGAAGGCAACGTTTAGGCAGAAAATAGAATTATGTGCATAGCAAAGAACACATTTACAACTGGATGCACACCATTAAAGCTTGCAGCATGGCAGAACCAATAACGATGTGCACAACTGAGAGGACTTGCCACATGACTAGACTTAAGCAGCACCACGCCATTTTGATATCCAGCAGACAGCCATAAATCTAGATTAATGCCTCCAGAGCACTACATGACCCAGTTACTCACTAAAGTAGGAACGTATTCCAGCGGGTATAGGCTGCTCTTGCTGTGCACAACTAAGGAGAAGGGGGATGAGAACCTTGGCCCACACTTGAATTTGTTTTCTGATAACTTCAGGAATGCAGTGTGACTTCCAACTTCCAGAAGGTTGCTCTCCAATGTTGACAGGTCATGATTTTTGCAAACACAGTTAGAGGTCTCCTCAGTGTGGCTTTACAAGATGAGCAGCATGTGGCAAGAAAGTGCAATGGCAAGGCTGAAACCATCCCAGAAAAAAAAATATTACTGACAGATGAAGCAAAAATATGTCACTGATGGACCTTCTGGGGAACAAGCAAGGAATGGCTTCCAAGCACTGGAGTAGATGGCACCCATGGAGACTTCTGGGGCATTTGGCCATATTCTTCCCCCTTTCTTTCTAATAATGAGTAGAATACAGTCTACAGCCCCACCACATCTGCACATAGCCAGTATTATTCTGTCTATGACCAAAGCCCACACGTGGCAAGCTTATGAAAAACTTTCAGGAGGGCTTTTCCTCATATGCAGTTCTGACTCAAATTTGCAATTCTACACCAGCTTTGTGGAGTTCAAATGGAATTTGGGGCTGTTCTGAATCGATAAGACAACAGAAGAAAGAACGGAAAGACCAAACAAATGTCTTTTGTCCACAAGCATGTTGCAACACATCATTATTGTTATTATTGTTCTTCTGCTACAGTAAACCCTCCAATGGGTTTGGCAGTCATCTTGGGTTGGGGTTCCCGCTTGCCTTGGCATCAGAAGTACAGCTTCTGGGAACAACCTTTTAAAACTAGCTTAAGGAAAGAAGGCCTGTTAATATAGTGGCTTCTTGCCTTTGGCCTTCACCGTCACTCATTATTTGACCTGCAATCAATTAACAAAGAAGTACTCCAGATTCTATCACCACATAGGGTTGCCAAATGGGCCCGGGGGGCGGGGAATCCCCCGCTTCGGAGACCCAATTTCCGTCGCGGCCTCCATATGGTTTCCCCCCAACGATGTGGGCCCAACGTGAGCACGTAGCATGTCACTTCCGGTGACATGCTGCCGGCGCGCCCCGGACGAACTCCCAGACAAAGGCGAAGCTCCCCCGCTCCGAGGGGTGAGTCTACTTGGCAACCCTATCACTGCATGAAGCTCGCCTCATGAAATTCCGAGCAGTATTTGCAGTAGTTTAAGAGTATCTGAAAATTATTTGCAGTGACGGTAGGGTTGCCACCCTCCAGGTGGCACCTGGAGATCTCCTGCTTTTCCAGTGAAGTTCAGGTTAATTGATTCACCAAGATCAGTTCCACTGGAGAAAATGGCTGCTTTGGAGGGTGGGCTCTATGGCACTATACCTGCTTAGGTCCCTTCCTTCCCTAAACCACGTCATCCCTAGACTCCACCCCCAAAACGTCCAGGTATTTCCCAACCCAGAGCTTGCAGCTCTAGTTGGGGAGAGGGGAGAACAAGGCGGCTTCCAGCCCCTCTCTAGTTAGATCTCCACTCCAGGCTTTTCTGCCTCTAGGAGAGCTAAAATGGATAATTACCCCCCCCCAAAAGCCCATTACCTGGCATGAGAGAAAATTTGAAAGCCCAGTATTGTGCAAAGTCCCAGACTAGGCCTCAGAAGACTCAGGTCGAGATTCCCACTTGCTACATAAAACTCACTGGATGACCCTGGCCCAGTCATTCTCTCTCAGCCGACCCGACCAGTCAGCATTGTTGTGAGTATATAATGGAGGAGGTGAGAACCATGTACACTGCCCTGTCCTCCTTGGAAGAAGGATGGGATAACAATGTAAGTAAATAAACTAAATTTTTAGTAGGTCATGCTTAAGGATGTTTATGCAAAATTATTTCCCTGTATCAGTGGGGGGGTTTTCCTTCCAGATATTGTGACAGTTAATGGAATCAATTAATGGCTGGAGAACAAACAACATGCCATAAGTTCCAAAATATCCCTGTTTAATAGTGTGGCAGAACGGGCCTGCTCCAGCCTGTGGGCCCTGTTCCACCCTGCCGTCCAAGGTTTCCCCAACACCTGGAGAGGTTTATCTTTCTCTCTGCTAACCTGCCACCACCACCTGACCTTTGTAGGAATTGCCCGTTGGGAGGGTCAGGACTCCCAAGTTCTAAGGCCTTGCCTCTGTGTCTCCTGCTGCCCAGCGCCTGGTCTTCACAGGGACTGTTTACTGCTTTGTGTGCCCCTGAAGGAATAGCCACTTCCCAACTGCCGGCCTTCCCCATGGCACTCCTTTTAAAATAGCACGTCCAAGACCATGGAGGTCTATGTGGTACAGAGAACCACTATCCGCATCCAAGGTTATAAAATATTTACCAAAAAGAAAATATTCCAAAGCAGGGCTATTTTGGGGCAGGAACGCACAGGAACAGAGTTCCAGCTGGCTCCCAAGTTGGCCACGCCCAGCAGGAACTCATTAGCATAATAGGCCACACCCAACAGCAGAAACTCATTAGGATTGGCTACATTAGGGGTGTGTGGCCTAACATGCAAAGGAGTTCCTGCTACAAAAAAGCCCTGGGTTTTGACAACAAACAAGGTAAACAGAATAACAAGCAAAAGGTGGGTGTGGCTGGATAACCACACTTCTGATAACATGGGGGTGTGGTCTAATGTGCTAATGAGCTGTGCTGTCAGGGGTGTGGCCCAATATGCTAATGAGTTCCTATTGTTGGGTGTGGCCTATTATGCTAATGAGTTCCTGCTGGGCTTTTTTTACAAAAAGAGCCCTGTTCCAAAGCATATTTTTAGCACAACGCCAGACTGAGCAAGGGATTCAAAAGAAATGGGTAAAACTCAATTCCTCTGTCCCTCTCTCTATACATGCCCTATCAGATATTAAAATGTAGGACAAGCTCCTTAGCTTAGGAAGTTACAGATCTCTACAGAGTTTCTTGTACCTAAAAGCTAACTTCAGCTCTTCAGGCCAACACATAGCTAATGGCTGCCTTTTCCAGACCTCACTTAAGAGTTCTGTCTACTCTGATGATCTCAGCACAAAACAGAACTTCCTCCTTTATCCCCTGAGTTTTATTACCGCTCTTTTCCCCACCTACAGACCAGGCCAGGCCAGGTCAGAGAAGGTTTTCCTGAAGTCTCCAGAATTTCCTTCCTGAAGTCTCTCTAGTATTTAACACCTCCAAATCTTTGTTCTCTGCTTGAAGGAGTGGGAGCTTGACCATCCCATTGTCTAGACCATCCCATTATTGACCAAGCAGGAGCTTGACCATCCCATTATTTCAGCCCATAAGAACATAAGAACATAAGAGACGCCAATGTTGGATCAGGCCAAAGGCCCATCTAGTCCAACACTCTGTGTCACACAGTGGCCAGAAATACCAGTGCCATCAGGAGGTCCACCAGTGGGGCCAGGACATTAGAAGCACTCCTTCTGCTGACCCCCCCCCAAGCACCAAGAAGACAGAGCATCACTTGCCTCAGAGCCCCTAGCTATACCTTGTGGCTAATAGCCACTGATGGACCTCTGCTCCATACGCTTATCTAATTCCCTTTTGAAGCCGTCCATGCTTGTAGCTGCCACCACCTCCTGTGGCAGTGAATTCCATGTGTTGGGTGAAGTAGTACTTCCTTTTATCTGTTCTAACCCGACCGCTCAGCAATTTCATTGAGTGCCCATGAGTTCTTGTATTGTGAGAAAGGGAGAAAAGTACCTCTTTCTCTACCTGCTCTATCCCTTGCATAATCTTATCAACCTCGATCATGTCTCCCCTAAGCGCTTTAACCTTTCCTCATAGGGAAAGTGTTCCAACCCTTTTATCATTCGAGTGGCCCTTTTCTGCACTTTTTCCAATGCTATAATATCCTTTTTAAGGTGTGGTGAATAAAGGTGGGCTGAAATAAGTCTGGAAAGTCTGGAAAGCAATTGAACTTACTTCCTCCCTTCCCTGCCCGTTTTCTGCCCAGAGAGATTTTTTTTTAAAACTCAGAGTGAAGGTTTTGCTAATTTCAAACCTCCAAAGAAAAAATTAATTTCTTCCCAAATAGGGACAGTGCCTGTTCTCTGTTGGCCATCCCAGAGCAGGGAGTGAATGCAGCTTGCGCAAATACATATAAATGCACACCCATAAAGGAACATGTAGTCCATAGCCAGCTATTTCCCACACTTTTGACTCATTCTGAAATTTATGAGATTAACAGTGTAATTCTAAGGTCTACTCAGAAGTAAGTCCCATTATATTCTGTGTGACTTAGTCCCAGGAAGTTTCCCTTAGGATCACAAGCCTTGTAACTTCTTTAGAATACATTTCTATTTTCATCTGTGAAATGTGGGAACAGGGAAGATATGACTTTATGAATCCAGCTGGCCCAGACCCCTGACAGAACAAAGATTCCAGGCTTTTGCATCTAGAAGCAGGAAGAGACAACTCAGATCAAGAGACCAGCAGTCAGCAAAACTCTCAAAACACTTAAGATACTTCTTCTTTTCTGCATTAGCGCTCCCGAGTTCCCAGTTGTAAGGATTTTCTCCCACCCTTTGTGGACTACCACTTTTAGATATCAGACGTGATTTTAAGTTGTTTTTTTAAAAGATCAAGGAAAATGCACAGGTGTGTTCTACATTCACAAATGAGAATCGTAGGCACTGAGCACATCTAACTTTTCCTTAAGAAAATGTATGACTTGCATTAACAGACATATAAGGATTACAGTGATATATGTAACACAAAGGCCAAAAGCAGAATTTGGGATGATGCATTGTAGGATTTAGGAAATAGAGACAAGGGCAAGAATTCACAAGCAAGACCTAAGTGAAAAAGCTAGCAAGCTAAAAGGTTTGCCACAGCACCAAAATAAAGCCTACTGAGGACTTAAATATCACTATTGGTAGGTGTGTGTTCCAGACTCCACCTTCCTAGGGAAGGTTTAGGCTCATTTATAGAGACTATGCTGTGTTTTTCAAGTATGTACTCCTATGAGACTGGTAGGTTTCCTGCTGCCTCCAAGAAGGGTTTGCTGATGAAAACAAGGTAACCAGAACTGAGAGAGTTTCTGGAGACCTTGTGGTTTGGGGATTTTGGCAAGGAAACTTTCTCAAAAGTAGGGAATGGAGGAAATGTAGCCCTTAGGAGTTCTTCTTGCACTCCATCCATGCAATCTTTGCAAGAGAGTTTATCTTGCTTGCTAAGATAGTACAAGAATATGGTATCTCCCATCCTTGTGACCCTTGATGTTTCAGGGCATCTCTTCTAAGCAACTATGTCCAATTACAGGTACTAACTATGAAGAACATAGGACCAAGGGCTTCAGAAATTCTGTCCATGCAAATAGGGCTACTTAGAGCAGACGCATCTAGGGATGTCAACCAGTTGGCCCAACTGCCAAAACATACACAGTGGCTTTCTGTTAAGAAGTTGATATGTTGGCAAACAAAAAGGGGAGAAACTAGGTTGTACTGTACCTTTTTTACCAAACATACTGGGAGCAATCCAGGTCTTGAACCCTGCTGGTGCTGTGTGGTTACAGGAGATGATAGGTATAAACCATACACGTCACTTTCTATTAAGCCACCAGCCTGTATTTCCCTAGAAACATTCCTAGATATTACAACAGAGAGTTACAAGTGGGAAGGCTGACACATGCGTAGGATTGGGACACCAGTCGTTGTTTAATTATTTTTATACTAGCAGTAAAGCCCGTTGTGAAAGCAATACAACAGAATCTAGAAAGAAGCTCTGGGGGAGTGCTCTGGCTTTGGGCAAACAGTGTCAATTTGCTGTGGTGACCTCAGCAGGGTATAATGACAGAGTCCACTGTTTTCTCCAGAGGAACTGATCTCTGCTACCTGAAGAGCAGTTGTAATTGTGTGTGATCTGTAGCCCTCACCTGGAGATTGGCAGCAATTGTTACCCAGGACAAAGTGGCTGGTTTGGAGGGTGTAGTCTATGGCATTCTACCTGTCGGAGGTCCCACCCCTCTGCAAACCCCACCCTCTCCAGGCTCCACACCTCAAATCCCCAGGAATTTGTCAGCATGTAGTTGGCAACCCCATCTCCTTCCCAGCTAACCATCAACCTACCATTATCTGCCCCTTTGACTTCAGCTGACCTCTGCCCTCCCTTCTGCAGAGCAGTTGTAATTCTGAGTGCTCTCCAGGCCTCACCTGGAGATTGGCAACAATGGTTCCCTATGTGGGACTGACTGGTTTGGAGGGTGGAGTCTATGGCAGTGTACCTGTCTGAGGTCCCACCCCTCCTCAAACCTCACCCTCTTCAGGCTCCATCCCTCAAATCTCCAGGAATTTCCCATCGGGAGTTGGCAACCCTATCAGGACTGGCCCCAATGTGTTTTCTCCCAAAGGCCAAAGTAGGTGACAGGACCAAGCTTAGTTGCCTACCAACAGGCACTGAGGGGAATGTAGGGTTGCCAGCTCTAAGGAGGGAAATACCTGGAGGTTTGGGGGGTGGATTCTGTAGAGGGCAGCATTGGGCGGCGGGGGGGGAAGGACTCAGCAGGTATAATGTCATAGGGTCTACCCTCCAAAGCAGCCATTTTCGCCAGGGGAACTGATCTCTGTCATCTGGAGATCAATTGTAACAGTGGGAGATCTCCAGGTCCCACCTGGAGATTGGCAACCCTAGGGGAAAGTCAGCTGCACAGCAGGGGGTTGAAGAGAATGGTTTGATGGGTGCTGGGCCAAGATTGGCAACAATAGTTCCCCAGGAGCCCCATCGTAAATGCACCAAACAATTCCTAAAGATTTTCCAAAACACTACTCTGTTTTGGGCTCCTGGGGAACTTTGAAGTAGCACCAAAGCTATAAGATCTCTCCAGCTGTCACCTGGAGACTGGCAACAGCTTGTCTGGAGTGTGGGCAGCATGGCATTGTATCTGTCTGAGGTCCCCCTCTTCCTCCTCCTCCTCAGACCCCACCCTCAGCAGGCTTCATCCCTAAAATATCCTGGAAGTTTCCAACCTGGAGTTGGCAACCCTATGTCCTGGAGTTCGAACCGGGAGTTGGCAACCATCAGCCAACGTTTATCTGCCTGTCTGTCTTTACAACCCCCCCCCACACACACACACACAGCCTCTGCCTAGGGAGCAGCTGACATCATTCTCCTCTCCCAACTGAAAATTCCAACTGCCTTGCGGGGGGGGGGGGTATGAGTTGTGGAATGGAGTGAAGTCCAATCAGCTTCCATATGCAAAAGACCTTGAAGGTTCCATATGCAACTGACATTCCAACTGCCTTGCGGGGAGGGGGGTGAGTTTGAGGTGTGGAATGGAGTGAAGTCCAATCAGCTTCCATATGCAAAAGACCTTGAAACACTGGGCGGGACTGCACAAAGCAGCCAGTCAACCCAGCCAGCGTCTTCTGACTGACAGTTCAAGCGTCCATACACTAAAGGAGTGCATTTTAGAACTGTGGCATCCACTATTCAATTATATATAAGGAGAGATGCAACCAAGCAGATAACCCAAAGATTCTAAATAAGAGGTCAAGCTAACCCAGTAATGTTATATGACACAGAGAAACACCTCAGATGGAAATTAAATTTAATCCAGTGTAATTTTTAGGGTTTGCAACACTAATCTGGGAAATTTTTGGAGATCTGAAGGTGGTTCCTGGGAAGAGTGGAGTTTTGAGGAAGGGAGGAAACTTAACAGGGATGTGACGCTATATAGTTTGATGCTGCCATTTCCTCCAGGGGAACTAGTCTTTTAGTTTTGGGAGAACTCCAAGCCCCAGCTTGAGGTTGGTAACTAATAATTGTACTGAGTTCAGTTGATTTGTTTGAATACCTCATATAGAACACTTGAAGGAAATGTGCCATTTACCAATGTCACATATTTTAGGTAGATTATCTATTGAGTACATTTATCCCACCCTTCCTCTGAGAAGGCCAGGGCCATGTACATTATTCTATGCTCCTCCGTTTTTTCCCTTACACCAACACAGTGAGGTAACTTAGGCTGAGGGAATGTGACTGGTCAAGGTGATCTGATAAGCATCATGGCTCAGATTTGCATCTGAGTTTCCCAGACCCTAGTCCAATCACTAGACCATACCATCACTGTCTGACGTTCTAAACACTATGCTACACCACCTCACATCAAAAACAGGTAGCTGTATTACAGGAACTGTAAAACAATGTCTTTGTTAGAACCAAAATTCAGACACAGTCTAGCCATACCATATTTAACCCCATTCGTTTCAGAAGGAAGATTCAACATGTGTTTATATCTTTCTTGGTGATGATGGACGATATCGTATTTATTGCCTGTGAGCAGGTACTGTGAATTTGGACTTCTAGCTCAGTCCAATGCTTTTCCCTCTTCCCCCTGCTGCTCAGGCCTCAGCAAAGCACAGCACAGCGACAGCTTTAAGTTCTGTGAGAGTTTGTTTTCCCCTTGTCAACCCACAGGATAGGTCTTTTTAAATTTCCCCATCCCTGAGATAAACATCCCTTCTTGGGTTCACAGTCTGGGAGCCCCAGATTGTGGTGTGCTGAGCCATTAAGGGCTGGAAGGTCAGGAGTTTGCCCCCCTCTAACAGTACACAGAATGCTTCCTCGGGGTAGGTGTTCAACAAAATATTTTTAAAGCAGAGAAAGGATGTTTCTGGAAGTCTGCGGCTCATTTCAGACAAGATTTTATCCATAAAGAAGGGGCTATGGCTCAGTGCCAGTTAACTTGCTTTGCACACAGAAGGTTTCAAGTTCAGTCCCCATTATATCCAGTTTAAAGGATGAAATAGTAGGTGATGTGAAAAACCTCTTCTCAAGACCTCAGAGAGCTGCTGCTTGCCTGAGAAGAAAATACTGATGTCGACAGGCCAATGGTCTAATTCAGTATACATCAGCTAAATGTGTTCATGTGGTACGATAGACCTGATAATTCTCAAGAAACCAAGTGGTCATATCTGATTTAAGAGCACTGATGTCATTCCCACTAATTTCAGCTTTAGGGATGGAATATATCATGACTTTTGCTCCTTCTTGGGCACACTTTTGGTTGTGGTAAAGAGTTTAAAAATGAATAGATGATCATTGTGATGGAAAAAGATAACATCAGATCTGAAAAGGGATTCAAAACCTGGCTTCTTTCAAAGCCTAAGGAGTACCTGATGTCCCAGCCTTGATGTAATCTCACAAAAATTATGTCCTGTTAAATGGGAAACAAATAGATAAAACTAATCTCCTACATAACTGCAAGAGATTCAAGTGTGAGAGTCTGGTCCCTTTGTGTAAATGCAGGTGTACTTTGGAAAAGCAGTTACTACCCTGTTTCCCCGAAAATATTAATTTTTGCTCCCAAGGATGCGCGAGGTCTTATTTTTTGGGGGGGGGATATCTTATTTTTCCATGAAGAATATGGTACACTCCATCAGGGCAGAGCGAGCAGCAGGTGGCAGCTTGTCCTGGCGATGGCGCGGGCTCTCTGATTAAAAGAGACCTCGCACTTCCTGTCTGCTCCGGCTGCGTGGTAGCCAACAGTGAGCTGTACGGCGGCGCCCGCTGTTACGGCCCAGAGTCCAGAGTTACAGTAGCTTGGGGGGCTTATTATCGGGGAGGTCTTATTTTCGGGGGATGTCTTATATTTCAGCGAGAGGCAAAGCTGTAAGTAGGTCTTATTTTTGGGGGATGTCTTACTTTCGGGGAAACAGGGTAGATGTCGATGTGTGTGTAGTTCTCTCATAAGCATCTTGTGTGTCCAAACAGACCATCTCATATGAACATTTTGGAATTTTCACAATCAGCACATCCGTGGTCTTCAAAAAATATCAAAGAGTTGGCTTGCTATTTCTGAATCTAACCCAAAAGATTGTTTGGGAATAGAACAATACTGAGGCTGAAACCAATACCACAGAGAAACCCAACAGTCTGTTGGAGAAAGATCAGAGTGCAAATACAGAGCAAAGATGGGTCCTTTCCGCATTTGCCTGCCACTCCAGATTTTCTTTGTGTTTGAGTCGAGGCGATTTAAGTCCACGGCAAAACAGCATCCAAAACCCCTGAGGCAACAGCAGGCTGAAACCTGGCCGACCACTGAAGGGAGATCATGTAATGCAGAATGGGAAAAAAACTGGAATAAAAAGAAGGCTGGATTTGATTTTCGTGCAGAATTGCTTGGAGGACACCGTGGTGAACATGGACTAAGAGGAGAGTGCAGAAAGGACCCAGAAGAACTTTTTACCTAGAAACCTTCCATCCATGGATATTTCATCTTATCGTACTCTCCTCAAATAGCTATCAAAGATTTGTTTTTATTGAGTTCTAGGTAAAGTTCTCCATTATTACAAGATACAAATATTCTTCTCATAAGAAAGCAATTTGTGCATACTTTAAAACAAAACCAGGAATTATATAGTGCACTTTCAACTAGAGCTCAGGTTGCACTCTGATCAAGGTACTGTAACTGCCATTATGTAGAGTTGACTGAAGAAAGGACCATCTACACCAGGGGTTTTCAATCCTGGTGAACCTATAGGCACTTTTGGAATTTGGAGAATGGAGAGTGGGCACCACCACAAAATGGCTGTTATGGGGAGCAAGACCAATCACAAAATACCTGTTATGGGGAGGCAGTTATAAAAGGTCAGGAGATCCCAAGCCTCCTCCTACAATGGGGGCATCTATTTCCGAATGGGCCCGCCTTGCAGACCCCAGATATAGGCTTGCCAGCTCTGGGTTGGGAAATACCTGGAGATTTTTAGGGGTGCAGCTGGGGAGGGCAGGGTTTGGGGAGAGGAGGGACCCCAGCAGGGTATAATGCCATACAGTCCTTCCTCCAAAGCAGACATTTTCCCCCCAGGGGAACTGTTCTTGGTTGTCTGGAGATAATTGTAATAGCAGAAGATCTCCGGGTGCCACCTGGAGGTTGGCAAACCTACACAAATGTGATTTTTCCTGAGGCCTTCTGAAGCACCCTCTGCTCCAGTCAGCTGAAGACAGCCAGGACTGACTGACTGCTCTGGGGAAGAGGTGTTCTTGGGATTTACCAAGTGGGCACCAGGAAGCTAAAAGACACTTTTTCAATGGCCAGTAAAAGAGGACAAGCCTGGAAGCAAACTTTTTTTAAAGTGAGGGACCAACTAAGTTTCCTCACTGCATTCCTTCACTGCAACCACTGGCTACGTGGCTGACATCATTCTCCTCTCCTCCTTTTTATCCTCACAACAACCCTGTGAGGTGCATTAGGGTGAGAGTATGTGGCTGGCCCAAAGTCACCCAGCAAGCTGCCATGGCAGTGTGGGGATTCAAACCAGATCCTAGTCCCACACTTGGACCACTATGCCATGCTGGTTCTCAAATATCTCCCTTATAAATAAAAGCCGAATGGTAGTGGCACTTCTCTAGAACATTCCACACGCTCCAAAATCAGATCGCTCGCTGATCTGTCTATCAGAGGGTCTCCCTATCCACTGGCTGCTTTGCCTGAGTCCTGTTGCCTCTAACATTCTAAACAGTTTTCTGTTCTGAGGTAAAATGTGTCCAATCTCCAGGTGAGGGCTGTAGATCACTCAGAATTACAACTGCTTTCCAGATGGCAGAGATCAGTTCCCCTGGAGAAAATGGTGGGCTCTGTATCCTTATATGCTGCTGAGGTGGTCCCCGTATGACAGCCAATGTGACATAGCAGTCAGGGCTTCAGAGCACGGGAGAGGCTGCAGGTGTGTGGGGGGTGGAAAGCTGAAGAGTGAGGGGGAAATAAAGGTAAGTTGATGATTGGCTGGGAAGGAGATTGGGTTGCCAACTCCAGATGGGAAATTCCTGGAGATGTGAGGGATGGAGCCTGGAGAGGGTGAGGTTTCAGGAGGCGTGGGACCTCAGACAGGTACAAAGCCATAGACTCCACCCTCCAAACCAACCATTCCCTCTGGGGAACCATTGTTGCCAATCTCCAGGTGAGGGCTAGAGATCACTCAAAATTACAACTGTTCTTTAGGTAGCAGAGATCAGTTCCTCTGGAGAAAATGGTGGACTCAGTGTCATTAATACCCTGTTGAGGACGCCACAGCAAATGGACACTGAGTGTCCAAGGCTGGGGCACCCGCCCAGAGCCTCTTTCTAGAGGCCGTTGTATTTATTTCCACAACGGACCTTTTTCCTAGTCTGTAAATAAAGCAAACGACAAAAAACTGGAAATTGACATTGTCTAGAACTTCCTAATTGGGCGACTAAGATACAATATATCATATTTGAAGTAGCTCCCTAATTCTGGAAAACCAGTCTTAGGCTCCTGGCCAAATTCCCAATGAAAGTCAACAGTCTGTCCATGTGATGTAGTGGTTAGAATGTAGGACTAGAATCTGCAAGACCCAGGTTCAAATCCCAGCCCTCATGGAAACTTGCTGGATGACCATGGCCCATCACTCCACCTAACCTACCTCACAGGATTGTTGTGATGATAAAATGAAAGAGAGAACAATATAAGCTGCTTTGGATTCCCACCAAGGAGAAAAGGGGTATAAAGAATAAATAAAATAATTATTTCCACTTAATACACAGAATTATGCACCAAAGGAAGATCTGAGACTAGTTTACTAGCTCAGTGTTCTTAGGAATTTAAGCCATGCATAGCCTTGTTTTCTTTACCAACCCTAAGAAAACCTACATATTTCACCCTGCCGTGTGCAACTCTTGTCAATTTTGTTAAACATAAATTCATGATAGAATGGATAAATATTGCTCCAGCATATGTACAGGTAAAAATATCCTATACTCCTGGCTGGTGGATCATGAAAAGAAAGAATTCTATTAGCACTGGACAGGCTGCACCAGTGTCTCAGGGCCAATTAATAATTCCCCGCTATGAACTTAATTCACAGGCCCACAGGGACCTAATTTAGATCAGAACCTAGAACAGGCATAGGGAGCCACTGTTTGCCCATTGAGGAAACTTACATGCACTGACGACTAGGCATAAGTTTCCCTGACAGGGCTAATAGGACATGTTCCCTGGGGCCATTTTAGTGGGGAGGACAAGACCATTTTCTGTGTGCACAACAGTCCCAGTCTAAATCAGGCCTATACATGCGTAGGTATTATGTTCCCATTGGGGACCTCCTACAGCACATCTGTTCTTTTCCATGTGAGGGACTGTGTAAGGTGTGAAATGGCTAACTGGCTGTCAGCACTTCCTGTGATATAAAGGACTGATGACCTCAAGTTACAATCACACTGTGAATCCATTTCCACCACCATCTCACAACATTCATAGTGTAGATTATTACTCTGATTGATTCAGCTTGCTTTTATTGTTCTTCTGACAGAACATATTTTAATGTAGCTTGGGACAACATTCTGAGTTACTCTCAGGAACACATTGATAAACCTCTAGAGAGACCTTCTATTTTTGAGCCCCACTCTTGACACAACAAAGTTGACTGGGAGGAAGTGGCGAATCTCAGCAAAAAAGTGATTAGCATTAAATTACACTCCTCTACCCTGCTGGAATATTGCCGGACTAAGCACATACCAAGAAGCCTAAGAATAAATAAAGAACCAGGCCTGTTTCAAAATGATAAGGACTTTCTACAAAAATGGTGTGCTATTTTGAACAAATGCTCATTAGACCTTATGGTCCTCATTATTGAGACATCCAATCAACATGTTACCAAAATTAAATCTACCATTGATAATAAAGTAGCGGACATGCGGGAGTCTCAAATGGTTGACAACCTTGAACAAAAGCTACAAGGTTTAGATAAGGAGTTAAAACAATTTAAAGAAGAATTATAAACCATCAAGTACAAAATGGACTATGACAACAACAAGGTCTATCTCTGGGTTTTGAAAACATCGAGAAAATCTACATGCCAAGTTTCATTTGCTGACTCTATAGACACCTTGGGAGATATTTCCAGGCTTTCCAGCACTGACGATAACGGTAGAGGAGAAAAGGACACGTATTACAACAAACCAGCCACTTTGTCCTCATTGTCTTTTTTGGAACAAGGCTCACCCCCACGCCCCGGAAGAAGTATATTATTCAACAAAAAGACAAAGTATTTTCAGGAGAAGACACAGCAACCATCCAGAACAAGACGGACACTTTAGTCATTACTCTCTCAAACAGGATTTTATCAGAATATGAATTGCAAGTTCTAAACAAAGGTTTGTCTTTTTTACCTACTCCTAGATATGGCCCTGTGGATATTAGGTTAGATATTTTTAGGTTCATTAGAACTCTGAGACTGAAGGCATTTTTTAAAGACGATAAACAGCTGAGTCTTGCCCTATCTCCCCCCTTTTCTGTGACATCTAATTTTATGCCACCAGGTCCAGCGCCAGTTGCTATCCAAGCTTTTAAAAATAAAATACTCTAGGACCTTGAACAATTTGAAAAGCATAACAAACCTGCTTGGTCCAATTTAAATTAACATGAAAGGATAGCATTAAATACATCGGCACAGGGCCAGACCATCATAATCAAGGAAGCTGATAAGGGAGGAGCTATAATCATACAAAACAGGAAGGATTATGAAGCAGAAATATTTAGACACTTGAATGATCAGACTTATTATATTCCATGTGGACATGACCCAACAAAAAATATCCCAAAGGAGATTAGAACCTTGCTGGAAGAGGGTGTGAGTATGGGATATATTTCAACATGGGAAAGAGCTTTTTCAGATGAAGAATACCCTAGAACACTTGTGTTTTATACTCTGCCAAAACCCCATAAAAATAAAACTCCCCCTTCAGGAAGACCTATAGTCTCCGTTTATGATTCAGTCTTGAACCAATCTCCATGTATGTAGGATATTTCCTTAGACCCTTTATACCAGTGTTATCGTCATATATTAAGGATACCACTGATTTTATTAATAAATTGGGCCATTTGAAATATGGTGATGCCAATGTTCTTCTAGTAATTTCATATGTGGTCTCCTTATATACAAACATTCCACAACAAGAGGCACTGTCGGTTATAGAAAATACATTGATGAAGAGACAAGACCACCATCCACGTACATTCTTTCTTGTGGCACTGGCCGAACTAAACATTAACAATGAATTATTTTTCATTCAATGATTTATTTATTTATTTATTGGCAGATTCAGGGTGTTGCCATGGGGTCCTCTATGGCTCTGGAAATTGCTAACTTATATATGGGTCAGTCTGAGGAGAAATTTATATATTCAAAGAGGAATCCTTTTCCAAGATTTATATCATATGGTGGAGATATATTGATGATATTTTCTTAATAGGGAAAGGCAGTTGTACTCAGTTGCAAGAATTTCATAGGTGGCTTGACAGTCAGGATAACAACATAAGATTTGAAATAAATTTCAGTGAACATCATATTAATTTTCTGGATGGCATGATCAATAAAAATGGCAATAGGATATAGACAACCATGTACAAAAACCTACAGATAGAGTTTCCTTTTAAGGTTTAATAGTTTGCATCCAACTCACATTTAAAAAAAACAATTTACCATATAGCCAATTCTTGAGAGTTAGAAGAAATTGCACTAATATTGAAAATTATCAAAAGGAGGCAAGAACCCTAAATCTTGCCACCAGGGGTTACCTAGGTCATATCTTAAAAACAGCATTTGATAAGGCTACAGCTTACAGACAGGAAGATCTATTGCATGAAAACAAAAGCAAGTTGCGGAATGAAAGAAAAACAGTCTGATTTGACTGATAACCACAACAGTGCACAATTTAAAAACCGCATATATAAAAACTGGAATATCCACTTTGTGATAATAACACAACTATCTCTTTTAAAAGAACATCAGATTTAAAATACAAATGGGCTCACAGCAACACCTCTGTTCCCATGAAACTACAAAGAACCATTCCAAGAGTAGATTTGCCCAAAGGCCCATTTTAAATGTGGACGCACCAACACAAAATATGAAAAGTTTAATCAATCCCTTTGACAAAAAAGAATATGTTCTAAATAACTTCACATGTAATTCTGATATGGTTGTATATGCCATCAGATGTTCTTGCAATAAGATATATGCAGGGAAGACTTCTAGAAAATTAAAGACTCGTATGACAGAACATAGGAGCAACATACTTTGCAAAATAGTTGGTGCTCCTTTGGTTCAGCATTTTATGGAGAAAGAACATGGACCCACTGGTTTCATTTTGGGGGGTTTATATAAATCTTACCACCATAATAAAAAAGTCCTGTTAAAAAAGGAAACAGGATGGATTTCAAGGTGGTCTTTTTAAATACTATTTTTAGCAATTTTGGAGTATTTTTAGCAATTTTGGAGTATATTGTAAGGAGGTGTCATCTTCTTAATCCAGATCAGTATTGTAACTTCTTAATTTCCTTCATAATATCCTGGAATAAACCATAATCATTGAAAATCCACATGTAGCTGCATGGAAATTCTGAGGAAGACTGTAAAGTTGAAATGAGTTCATAACCAGGTACTCATAATGTTGGACTATGTTGGACCTTTTTACAATATTGTACAATTGAGAATGCTGGATAGATCTTTGCAATTTTATAAAGTTTAAAAAACCATATAAATCTTACTAATATTGTCCACATCGCAGGGTTTGTTTGTGTGTTGTTTTTCCTGCTGGATACCTGTGATCCCTTTTGTTTGTGCTTGTTCTACTGGGGATGTAGCCATAAAAGTACACATGATGGATTAAATAAGTATTTACATAATAATTATCACAATCATTATAGGAAATTTAATAGTTTATATATTTACAGAGGTTCAGCCTGCAATAATGTCATGCTACTTTAAGAAAGAGATGTTCAACATGCAGCTGCATGGAATTAACTAGTGTAGTCTTTATAGAGTCTGGATCCAGTTAGTTGTAGAGAGCATTTGCCAGCCAGAAAATGAAGGCTTCTAGCTGGGTGAAATAAGGACTGGGTTGGCACTACCAAAATAGATAGTGCTTAAGGAGAGCATAGCCAGCAAAATCCAGGAGACTTTTTTGCACCTACAGAGGATTGGCTTGCTCCCAATATTTATTTATTTATTTATTCTTTAGATTTGTATCCCGCCCTCCCCGATGGCTCAGGGCAGGATACAAATCTAAACACTTATTACGGAACCAGAAGTAAGTTTTCTAAAAATTAAATTATTAAATCATTATAAGTTTAAAATAACTAATTTCCATGCAACTATATGTGGATTTTTATTGATTATGGTTTATTCCAGGATATTATGAAGGAAATTAAGAAATTACAATACTGACCTGGATTAAGAAGCTGACACCTTCTTACAATATAGGATTACATCTGAGGAAGACTGTAAAGTTGAAATGAGTTCATAACCGAGTACTCATAATGTTGGACTATGTTGGACTTTTTTACAATATATCTGAATCAGGCTTTACCAGAGTAATCCAGAACAATCATATAGTAGATCAGGATTTAGGAATGGCTTAATTCTTTTCTTCCCTTCTATAGCATGGGGTCATTTGTTGACTTGATTATAGACATGAAGTTGCCTTACACTGGGTCAGGCCATTGGTCTCCAAAGCTCATTATTATCTATTCTGAATGGCTGTGGCTCTCCAGGGTCTCAAGTGGAGGTCTTTCACTTCACCTACTACCTGATCATTTGAACTGGGGATTCCAGGGATCAAACCACGGACCTTTTGCATACAAAGCCGATGCTCTACTATTGGGCCCTCACTCTACTGTGGATGCAGGCATGGCTATTTCTATATGTTATATAGTAAGAAACCAAGGTTTGCCAATGACCATACAATCAACAGGGTATTGTAAAGGTAAAGGTTTCCCTTGCTCGAGAGCTAGTCAAATCCAACTCTAGGGAGCGGTGCTCATCTCCATTTCCAAGCTGAAGAGCCAGCGCTGTCCAAACATGTTTCCGTGATCATGTGGCCAGCATGACTAAATGCCGAGGCGCATGGAACACTGTTACCTTCCCATCGAAGTGGTACCTATTTATCTACTTTCAATTTCCTGCTTTTGAACTGCTAGGTTGGCAGGAACTGGTACCAGAGACAGGAGCTCACTCCATCATGTGGCACTAGAATCTTGAACTGCTGAACTACAGACCTTCCAGTCTGCAGCTCAGCATCTTTACCTCTGAGCCAGTGGCCCCATTAGGGTATCGTAGCCAACTTCAACTCCCTGACAAGTGTGCTTCCATGATACATGGATTTTTTTTTAAACATGGGCCTGTCATAGTCCCACTTGAAGCAGAACAGCCAGATTCAAGTTCAGTAGCACCTTAGATACCAGCAAGATTTGGGGAGCATAAGCCCTTCAAGAGTCAAAGTTCCCTTCATCAGATAATTTGACTCTCGAAAGCCTATACTCTAAAAATCTTATTGATCTCTAAGGTGCTATTGAACTTGAATACAGCTGTCCTACCAAAGAACAACATGGATATCTTCTCACATATATCTGTGGAACACAGTGCATTTTAAAGTATAATGTGTGACCAAAAAAACCCTTGTCTTCTGTCTTCTTCTTGATGGCCTTTGATCTGTCTTTGGGGTATTCCACTTTTCTAAGCTTTTTATGTGATATTTATTGGCCTATTTTTAGAGAAATCACCTACTCTCACCTCCACTCTTTAAGGCTCCTCTGCTGTTTTTGAACTTGATTCATCATTATTTACTCTCGTTTCAGGTTCCCATAATATTGTCCTTTCTAGACTCTGTTTTATCTCATCTCTTTTTCTCCATATACCTCACCCACTCTCAACCCTCGAATGTGCTATAGTTCAGAAAGGATTTGTGATTGTGTGGAACAAGAATTAAACAAAGATCATCAAATCTTTTCTCACTCCACTAAGCAAGTAATTGAACAAATTGTTATCAATATGGATCCCTCACACTTGTATGCTATTTGGAAAATAGGTAACTAGGGATAAGGCACGGTGTGGAAATAAATACAATAAGCTCTAGAAAGAGGCTCTGGGAGAGTGCCAAGGCCTTGGGCACTCAGCGTCAATGTGCTGTGGCGACCTCAGCAGGGTATAAGGACACAGAATTCACCATTTTCTGCGGAAGAACTGATCTCTGCTACCTGAAGAGCAGTTGTAATTTTCAGTGATCTCCAGCCCTCACCTGGAGATTGGCAACAATTGTTACCCAGAAAGAAATGGCTTGTTTGGAGGGTGGAGTCTATGGCATTGTACCTGTCTGAGGTCCCACCCCTCCTCAAACCTCACCCTCTCCAAGCTCCACCCCTCAAATCTGCATGAATTTCCCAACCTGGAGTTGGCAACCCTATCTCCTTCCCAGCCAAGCATCAACCTGCCATTATCTGCTCCTCTGATTTCAGCTTTGCATCTCCTCCCCCCTCCCCCCTGGTGATCAATTACTCATGTCCTCCTGTTCTACCGATTCTATCAGGAAGAACGAGACCATTTTATACTACCCCTTTTGTCTAGATTTAGCCCTCTGCAGTCTTATCTTGACTTTAGGCCAGAAGTCCTTAGTAAATTCCTCTTGAAAGATGTTCAGGGCTCAGTGACTTATGCTGTGGCAAAATTTTGTTGCTTAGCTATTAGGAAACGTAAACTTATTTTAACTGAAAAAATTGTATGATTCTTTTATTAACATTATTTTATTTTACTAATTTTATTAACTTTCTCTTGTTAATGTTTTTATACTATTCCCATGTTATTACTGTTTTAATCCTTATATCAGAATTGTACTGTTTTACTGGCTCTTGATGCAATAAATTAGATCGGATGATCTATCGACGAGCAGACCCAGCACCTGGCCAATGGCACGCGAGTAATCTTGAGTGGCGGCTGATGGGCCAATGGCTGAGGGAGAGCATGGAATCTTGCCACCCCAAAAGAGGGTTATTATATAAGAGAGATTAAGAAAAAAATTAGAATTGTGGCAAATAAGTATTCTGTAAATCACTTTGTACTAGTGATTTATGCCATTTTTTCCATCTGAAGAATGTGTAGAACATGTGACAACATACGGTGTATTAAAAGTTAATCTGAATAAGCATAACTGAATTTGTGGTTTAGTCTGAAACTACTAGAGCTCTCCAAGTATTTCTGAAAAGGCTGGAATAATTCCCTAGAAGTAAAACACTACCAGGTGTTAATAACTACAATCTACCCCAATGCAATATGAAAACAGGTACAGCCACAGCTTTAGTGTAAATGTTACAAAATATAACGTATGCACCAAACTTAAGGCTGCAATCTATGCACCAAAACCACCCCAAATAAGTTTGAATAGGATTGAATGAGAATAAAAGAGTTCACCAATGATACCCCAAATCAACTGCAGGACTCCTGCCATTTCTTATATACTTTGCAAACTTCTAATTGATTTTCATTTTAGCAAGGTTTCATTTTGGGTACCTGCAGAAGAATGGCTTCATTACAGTTTTACCTTTTCATAATAGTTGGGGGGGGGTTGTTTATATAAGCTCCATTTTAGCGGTGTAAGTTTAGACACTGCATAAGTACATAGTTGCAACAGAAACATAATTCTAGGCTATTATATCCATGCAGCAACGATTATCCCCAATAACACATTTAACCCACACATGCTGCACAGCTAGAAGCAAATAAATCTTGCCCAATGACTGACTATATATGCGAATATAATTTTTCAGGGGCTACATTTGATCTTGATTATAATCAAGTAGACAATTCCAAATGAGGGAAGCTTGTAATGACTAGTGTCTTGGCAACCAACTGCTAAGAAAAATGCATAATGTGTTTCATAATGTAAACTCCTTCACTGAACTAGATTATCCAATGTGTTGAATAGGCTGTAGCTGAAGTCCCAAGCCAAAACCAGGCCCATTGTGACATAATTCTGGAGAGAATTTCCCAGTATGAAAAACATACCCAGTTTTCTCCAGCATCTAAAAAAATGTCCTACAGATCAGATATAAAGGCTAGCTGTTCCTTCATCATACAATTGTCAGAGGGTGACTTTTAGGAAACAAAAATGAGGGAGCAAATCCCAGTTTAAGAACATAAGAGAAGCCAATGTTGGATCAGGCTAATGGCCCATCCACTCCAACAATCCATCACACAGTGGCCAAAAATCCGTCACACACTGGCCCTACTGGTGGACCTCATCAGGAGGTCCACCAGTAGGGCCAGAATACTAGAAGCCCTCCCACTGTTGTCCCCCCCAGCACCAAGAATACAGTGTATCACTTGCCCCAGACCTAGAGTTCCTATCTATATCTTGTGGCTAAGCCACTGATGGACCTCTGCTCCATATATTTATCCAATTCCCTTTTGAAGCCGTCCATGCTTGTAGGTACCACCACCTCCTGTGGCAGTAAATTCCATGTGTTAATTACTCTTTGGGTGAAGAAGTACTTCCTTTTATCTGTTCTAACCCAACTGCTCACAACAAATGAAGGGGGTTGCAGTATGACATAAACCAACACAATAGAACTACTGCAAACAGTGCAAATCATGCAAATTCTAATATGTATAAATGCAACAATATTGAATCCAATCCATTGTACACTTATGTTTTACAGAAAATAAGGACGTCGCAAGATGACATGAAGACGTCAGCAGATGAAACTGGACGAACTTCCCCGGAGTTAACATTCGTTTCGAGGTGTCTTTTCATACATAAGACCTCATACAGCTGTGCATCCACATGATTACGAATGTTCCAAATTGGACTTTCCTTTGTTCCTATACGTTTTGAAGTTACTCACAAACAGCTCTTAGCCATAATATCAAAACCGGGCTGATCAGCCTACATTTATACAAATTAGAATTTGCATGATTTGCACTGTTTGCAGTAGTTCTATTGTGTTGGTCCAACCCAACTGCTCAGCAATTTAATTGAGTGCCCACAAGTTCTTGTATTGTGAGAAACGGAGAAAAGTACTTATTTCTCTACCTGCTCTATCCTATGCATTATCTTGTAAACCTCGATCATGTCACCCCTCAGTCATCACATAAATCTGACTCAGGTCTTTCAACACCCCTCCTGAAATCAGCAGATCTGGAGTGGGCAAGCACTTCTCATCTTCCACAGTGAAGTCAGAGGCAAAAAATGCATTCAGCTTCTCAGCCATTTCCCTATCATCCTTCAGTACCCACTGCCTCCCTGTCTGGTTTCCTGCTTCTAATGTATTTGAAGAAAATTTTATTGTTGGTCTTTTTGCAATACAGGTGGAGACCCGCAAGAAACTTGCGGGATGGTTATCCTATTCTTCACACCTTTGCTTCCTCCTGTCTCCCTCTACCTCTCTCACACTCTTTTTCCCTTCTGCCCCCCCTTTCTTTTTCTCCTCCAGCTATGGCATTATACTGATCTGTAGTTCCTTCCCTCCTCAAATCTCACCCTCCCCAGGCTCCACCCCACAAATGTCCAGGAATTTCCCAACCTGGAGTTGGCAACACAATTTCCTTCCCACCCAACAGCCAACCTACCTTTATCTGCCTCTCTGCAGCTTTTCGTCTCCATACCCCTCCCCCACAGCCTCTACCTAGGAAAATTACAGTCTTTCTCCACAGTGGGGACCAAAGCAGCTTACATTATTCTCTCCTCCCTTTTATCTGCACAACAACCCTGTGAGGTTGGCTAGGTTGAAAGTATGTGAGCGGTCCAAAATCACCCAGTCAGCTTCCACCGCAAGATGGGGATCTGAACCTGGGTCTCGCAGACCCTAATCTGAAGCTCTAACTGATGCACCGCACTGGCTTTCATAGGGTGGCTGCTGATGAACAGTAGCAAGCAGCTGGGCCTAATTGAATCATGCAAATCAGGTGGTATCAAGTCACCCAGAGGGTGCTGCCTAGGGATGCCAGCCTCCAGGTGGAACCTGGGGATGCCTGGAATTACTGCTCATATCCAGACTACAGAGGTAATTTCCCATGGAGAAAATGGATGCTTTGGAGGGTGGACTCTGTGACATTGTACCCCACTGAGGGCCCTGTCCTCCTCAGGGTCCACTCTCACATCTCCAGGAGTTTCCCAGCCTGGATCTGGCAACCTTACCCACCATCCCCTGCTGGTGGCTAGGGGGGGACCTGGTGACCCTAAACTTCTGCCAGGCTAGGGCTCCCCATTGCCAGAGTGACACGTAGCGTCATGTCCTGGCGACGGTGGATGCAACGCATCTCGCCGTTCCCGCAGCACGGATTATGCAAAGACACACAATCCCCCGCCGCGACTTGGCAACCCTATGCCAGGCTTAGGGTTGCCAACCTCTAAGTGGGGCCTGGAGAAACCCCCCCCCCCCAAATTACACATTGAACTAAACACAGTCCCCCCCCCCCCAGAATTACAACTGAACTCAAGACAGCAAAGATCTGTCTCCCTGGAGAAAATAGTTGCTTTGGAGAGTGGACTCTGTGGCATTATACCCAACTGAGGCCTCTCCCTTCCCCAAACCCAGCCCTCCTTACAGTCAACCTCAAAACCTCTAGGAATTCCCCAGGCTGGCACTGGCAGCCCTTGTCAGGCCAGGCCCCAAGGCTCCCTCCCTCCCTCTGAGGCCAAAAGAGGCCAGGAAAGGGCCCTTCCCCCACCCTTTTACTGACCGAACCAGTTAGAAGCCTCCCCCCCCGCCCCGAACATTCTAATCTTTCTCTCACCATTGATGCCTGGAGTTAGATCCTTGCAGAGGCCATTTCAAAAAGTATTGGGGGGAATTCAACCCTCCCTTGTCACGGCAGGACCAGGGGGCGTGACACAAGCAAGCAAAAGTCCAGGAACAGCTGTTGGGGGAGAGTGAGCCCTCTGCTGGCAGAAATAAGTCTCCCCACAACCCGCCCCCTGTTGGAATTAGATATATAGATGCACCTCATATTCCCTTTGTGCCTGCCTGATCACAGACTTGCATTTTATTTGCCACAGCCTGTGTTCCCTTTTATTAACCTCACTGAGACTAACTTTCCACCACTTAAAGGAATCCTTCTTACCTTTTACAGCTTCCACTACTTTGTTTGTTATCCATGCAGACTTTTTTCTATACCTATTTGTGCCTTTCCTAACCTGCGGTATATATATTTTCTGAGCGTCTAGGATTGTAGTTGAAAAGTACGCAAACGGAGAGTGATTTCAGCAAAGCGTACTTTATTCTATCCGGAACAAGACAACTTTGGCCGGCTCGCAGGCCGGCTTATATCCCCTGAGAAACCGCCACCCAAAACACACCCCTACCTCCCTATAGGTTATTTACAGTGGCCGAGAGTCCCATAGGCTCTTGGCCGGGAACCTAGCCCCCTGACTGGAGCGGGCTAGGATCTGCATAGTCCATTGTCTCTTGGAGCGAAG